>NC_059202.1:22051688-22139188 GCF_020615455.1 Coregonus clupeaformis
CTAAGGTGTATTTATACTTCCGATTCAACTGTACACTATTTTCAATCAAATATGCTAGGGCCTTGTTGAGTATATTATATCCACATAATAAAGCCATTACACTTCTGTGGCAGTCCCCATAGGATAACCCTTTTTGGTTCCAGGTAGAACCCTTTTTGGTTCCAGGTAGAACCCTTTTTGGTTCCAGGTAGAACCCTTTTTGGTTCCAAGGTAGAACTATTTTGGGTTCCATATTAAAGCCTCAGTGGAAAGGGTTCTACATGGAACCCAAAAGGGTTCTACCTGGAACCAAAAGGGTTCTACCTGGAACCAAAAGGGTTCTACCTGGAACCCAAAAGGGTTCTACATGGAACCCAAAAGGGTTCTACCTGGAACCAAAAGTGGTTCTTCAAAATATCAGTATGTCTATCTAGCTATCCATCTCTCTATCCATCTCTCTTTCCATCTATCACCTTAATCTATGAGCAATATATCACCCTGTAATGTTACTAACCTCAATGCTGATCCATGATCCTATGTTGAAACCATGCTTGACGTGGCCTCAGAAATCCAATGGAATTGGGAATCCTCCTTTGGCACTCCCCCCTCCCACGTCTCCCAATGGTGCGGTATGGAGTGGACCCCCACACACTGAGGCTGCCAGGCTGGATTGACACGTCTGTCAGTGGGACAAGTCTGTGACAGCTGCTCCCCAAGGAGGAGAGCCCCTCGATGGTTTGCACGGGTGGAAAAACAGGGGTGGAGGAGGAGGGTAAGGGGTGATGGATGGGAGAGGGAGGGGGGAGGGGGTCTTGGTTGCCAGCAGTAGACTGGAAATCATTGAGAGGCTTTGTAAGCAGAGACAGACAGGGACGCCCATGGGGACATTTTGGGAGGGGCAGCTCTCCACAAGACACAGCCCAGGAGAGGGGAACACTTCACGCACAGCCCTACCCCACCCTGCCCTGTCTAGCCCTACCTCACCCTGCCCTGTCTAGCCATACTTCACCCTGTCCTGTCTAACCCTACCTCACCCTGTCTAGCCCTACCTCTCCCTTCCCTGTCTAACCCTACCTCAACCTGCCCTGTCTAACCCTACCTCACCCTGTCTAACCCTACCTCACCCTGCCCTGTCTAGCCATACCTCACCTTGTCCTGTCTAGCCCTACCTCACCCTATCCTGTCTAGCCCTACCTCACCCTGTCTAGCCCTACCTCACCCTGTCTAGCCCTACCTCACCCTGCCCTGTCTAACCCTACCTCACCCTGTCTAACCCTGCCCTGTCTAGCCCTACCTCACCCTGTCTAACCCTACCTCACCCTGTCCTGTCTAGCCCTACCACACCCTGTCTAGCCCTACCTCTCCCTTCCCTGTCTAACCCTACCTCTCCCTGTCCTGTCTAGCCCTACCTCACCCTGTCTAGCCCTACCTCTCCCTTCCCTGTCTAACCCTACCTCACCCTGTCTAACCCTACCTCACCCTGCCCTGTCTAGCCCTACCTCACCCTGTCTAACCCTACCTCACCCTGTCCTGTCTAGCCCTACCTCACCCTGTCTAGCCCTACCTCTCCCTTCCCTGTCTAACCCTACCTCACCCTGTCTAACCCTACCTCACCCTGCCCTGTCTAGCCCTACCTCACCCTGTCTAACCATACCTCACCCTGTCCTGTCTAGCCCTACCTCACCCTGTCTAACCCTACCTCAGCCTGTCCTGTCTAGCTCTACCTCACCCTGTCTAACCCTACCTCTCCTTTCCCTGTCTAGCCCTACCTCACCCTGTCTAGCCATACCTCACCCTGTCCTGTCTAGCCCTACCTCACCCTGTCTAGCCATACCTCACCCTGTCCTGTCTAGCCCTACATCACCCTGTCCTGTCTAGCCCTACCTCACCCTGTCCTGTCTAGCCCTACCTCACCCTGTCCTGTCTAGCCATACCTCACCCTGTCCTGTCTAGCCCTACCTCACCCTGTCCTGTCTAGCCATACCTCACCCTGTCCTGTCTAGCCCTACCTCACCCTGTCCTGTCTAGCCATACCTCACCCTGCCTATGTGCTTACTGACACAGCAAACCTGACTACGCAACGTGGTTTGGTCTTGAAACTAGTAAGTACAGGGAATGATACCCCATTCAGCATTGACTGAGTTTTGATTTGGAGTGGTAATTCATCTGCATATGACTACTATGACATTGAATACCCAACATACACACACAAACATGTACACACGTGCAGAGTTGGGATTAAGGTTGGGGTCAATTTCAATCGACTGTAGTCAGTTCAAGAAGTAGGCTAAACTGACATTCCATTTCAATAATTGAAAAAGGGGCATGTATTTTATATGACATCAATAAACTGAAAGTAGAAGCTATTTATTTCAAAAGTTGTTACATTTTTTTTTTTTTTATAACTTCCTGAATTGACTGCTTTCAATTGGAGTTGACCCCTGACCTGGTGCACACAAATCAAAGAGGGACTATATTCTTTTTGATATTATTACATTTCCAGGACTGTCTGGAAAACAGTGGCAATTGTTACTGAGTGGATTTATCTTGGCTAAATAAATACAAATGAAATGTAACATTGGTAGACCTACACCTCATATCCAAATAATGTCCAAATGACTAGCATTAATATGATATTAAATATCACACACACTGGACCCGTGTTTCCTCAGTTGGTAGATGCCAGGGTTTGTGGGTTCGATTCCCACGGGGGACCAGTACGAATGTAAATGTATGCAGTCACTACTGTAAATCGCTCTGGTTAAGAGCGTCTGCTAAATGACAACAACAACAACAAACAACACTGCAGTATTAAACCAATTCCTTGGTGTCCACATCACCAACAAACCACCAACAAACTATCATGGTCCAAACACACCAAGACAGTCATGAAGAGGGAACGACAAAGCCTATTCCCCCTCTGGAGACTGAAAAGATTTGCATGGGTCCTCAGATCCTCAAAAAGTGATACAGCCGCACCATCGAGAGCATCCTGAATGGTTGCATCACCGCCTGGTATGGCAACTGCTCGGCCTACGACCGCAAGGCACTACAGAGGGTAGTGCGTACGGCCCAGTACTCTGTCGTAGCCGGCCGCGACCGGGAGACCCATGGGGCGGCGCACAATTGGCCCAGCGTCGTCCAGGGTAGGGGAGGGAATGGCTGGCAGGGATGTAGCTCAGTTGGTAGAGCATGGCGTTTGCAACGCCAGGGTTGTGGGTTTGATTCCCACGGGGGGCCAGTATGAAAAATAAAGAAATAATGTATGCACTCACTAACTGTAAGTCGCTCTGGATAAGAGTGTCTGCTAAATGACAAAAAATTAAAAAATAAATTCACTGGGGCCAAGCTTCATGCCATCCAGGACCTCTATACCAGGCGGTATTAGAGGAAGGCCCTAAAAATTGTCAAAGACTCCAGCCACCCTAGTCATAGACTGTTCTCTCTGCTACCGCAATGCAAGCGGTACCGGAGCGCCAAGTCTAGGTCCAAAAGCCTTCTTAACAGCTTCTACCCCAAGCCATAAGACTCCTGAACAGCTTATCATGACTACCCGGACTATTTGCATTGCCCTCCCACCCGGCCCCCACCCCCTCTTTTACGCTGCTGCTACTCTGTTTATTATCTATGTATATTCACTTTAACTCTACCCACATGTACATATTACCTCAATTACCTCGACTAGCCGGTGCCCCCACACATTGACTCTGTACCGGTACCCCCCTGTACATAGCCTCCCTACTGTTATTTTATTTTACTGCTGCTCTTTAATTATTTGCTATTTTTATTTTTTACTTATCTATTTTTTACTTAACACTTTTTATTTTATTTTATTAAAACTGCATTGTTGGTTAAGGGCTTGTAAGTAAGCATTTCACTGTAAGGTTGTATTCGGGGCATGTGGCAAATAAAATGTGATTTGATTTGATTTGATGCCCATTAAATGAAACGTGTCAGTGACTTTAGGAAGTCTGTTTAGGAACTGCTCATTAGACTGCTTATTGTTTTTCCTTGATCATTTTGTTAAAAAATTTAATCTTCCATTTTCAATCTTTAGGGCCTAAAAGTCAAATCGCAGTAATTCCTTGGTGCTGAATCCGCTTGTTGCCATGGCTATTGGCCTGTTAGTTAGTTTGCCTTTCACAAAGTCACTAACAGGCCATATCAACAGCGATGGTAGGCTAATATTATTATAACGTTTGGGAAACGTCCAACTATCCATGGCTCGAACATGCAGAGCATTTTCGAAATGCGAATGAAATGTGTGTAGACAAATATTTCCATTGTAGTGTCGAGACAATGATGCTGACATGCTGTGATGACAAGAAATCTGCTGATGCTGTCCTTAATTATACGTTTTATTACATCAAAGCTTACAGCGTCAATTTACAGATTTCTGCAGAAAATCCGGAGAACAACCAACCCAATCTCTAATATGTTATTCCTCCCCGTCCTTTGTTCCAACCATGGTATTTATAATACGTAACATAATATGGGTGGTTTTTCATAGACCAATCCCTGGCCTCTACACATCCGAATCTCCTCTGTTTTAGGGGGCCCCTATAGTAATGTTTTCCAGATGTTTCCGCAAGCAGAATATGCAAACCTCAGCCAAAGTCATAGAATCTTCAGATACTACATATTTCCCCCCTTCGAGACTAATTACGTCTCGAAAACAAAAAGAATAGGATTATGACAAATATTGTGTAACTTTAACAATAATACAAAATGTATGTAGTGTGAACACATTTTTATGAAGTGTAAACAAATCGTTATGGAGTGTAAGAGCGAAAAACCTGTCTGGCAGCTTTCTTTCCAAATATCCATCCATCAATCAAGACAGGAAAATTCTCTCATGGCCCCTCTGCCCCAGGCGACCACCTAAGTACTCCAGATCAATTTATAAATCTTTATCAATGCATTTTAAACTATGATGCAATTGAATACACATGAAAGCCTCAGAAAACAAAATACAATCAAAAATGTCCACATTCAGGCTAGTCGACCCATCGGACCCTCCTGTGGATTCTCTCTGTCCCTGCCTAGACCCAATATCCCTAAGCATCCACGAAAAAACTAAACCATCTGAGGTCCCCACATGTACCCAACAACAGAAAACATCATTCTTCAAAAATTTATACAGAAAGAATATGACACAAATTATGTATTACACATGCAAATATGTCTATATATCATTGCAGACACTGGAATGTAGTCCACTACATCTCCTCAGCAGTGTCGACTTTTAATGCAACGTCGATGATGGAATCTGAACATTTCCACACCTTCCTTGTTCCACTTCCTCCAGTCCATTCATATTGTCCATGTTTGAGTATTTGAATCCCCTCTACACATTCACCCATATGCTTCTGGAAGAAAAGAAAACACCAACCAGTATCTTTTGCAAAACAACACATGCAAATTAAAACATCAATATCAACAATAATATAAAAATTATATATAAAATGATATATAAAATGAATCACATTCCATTTCTCCCCTTTGATTCATAAGAAAATACTAAATATCACAATAATATGTAAAGACGTGAAAAATGATCTCTCAATCAGATATTCAAAATGTCCTAGAGTTGCTTCAACCCTAGTTTTCATAACTTTTTTTTCTTTTTTCGGACTTTTCCCAAATTTTTTCAAAAACCATTTCACTGATTTATCCACAAAACTCTCTCCTACTAATTTGAGGATTTTCGATCGGGAAGTCCCCACCTGCTTATGACTTCTTTACACAAAAACTTTGCAACCGACTGAGCATCTTTTAGCTTAGTTGGACATATTAGGACCTCTTGATGTAGGAATGTAACTAAGAAAAACAGTCACACCCCTGCGAACATTATTTTTCAGACAGATTGTGCACCTGCCTATGACATAGTCAACCTGTTAAAGCAAATATGGTCCCCAAAAAAACATACTCCTTTGTGATCTTTCTCCTAACCTCCCCCCTTGCAACATTAGCTAACCCATGTGCTTCCTAAATCATCAGACCTAATAGGTCTAAAGGCGCTACTATCAACCCCTCATGGTTTCTCCAAAGACAACAAAGGATTACTACTCTGAGGATTTTTTTTTGTCTTCAAAACACATGCTTTCGAAAGTCCTTCAATTTGTGGTTCAATCCCTTTGATTGCTTCATCTTTCAATGGATACTGATTCGTCCAAGGAGGTCTTGCTCCTGGTCGAAGTTCAACTTTCACCTCAATTGGGCTGATTTCACAAGTCCAATATCGGTACTGTTTTGAGACCACAAACATTCTTGAACTTGTTGCAACATCTCCTCTTTCATAGGGTCTGAATCCATCTTCGCACTGCAAATAGATTCATGTGTCATCCGTACAGCTTGTGGCTCTCCTTGTCCTTGAGCCGAAATCATGATTTTGAGAAATCGCTGATCTTCACTCCTCCAAATCCCCAAATTCTCTTTCATCGGTACAAAAACATATTTCTCTGCTTCTGTCATCATTTCTCCTATTTGCTTCTGCTCATAGCCTTCAGAAACCAACAAGGACACATGTGGCACACTCTTCTCAATCTCAAATTCTTTATCCAGATAATCGTCTGTGTTTATCTTCATAGCTGCTCCTTGTGGTCCTAAAATTATGCAACATTAGCTGAGTTGAACTTTCTTTGGTTGATGACTCAACCATTCCTCTGAGTTCGATTGGGCAGCATTCTTGAAATACTTCAGCGTACAATGAAATTGATATTCTGGAAGCCTCGCATCTGGCATATTTGCCACAATGAATTTCTCCCATATCTTAGCCTGCTTCAAAAAATCTTCACTGAGATTTCCAATCCAGAATAATGAAGAAGAATCCATCTCTGTCGTTATCAACAATTGGTAAACCTTTTCCTTTGGCACTTCAATTTTCACAATTCATCTCTTCCCAACAATGCAATAGGTGTATGTTCTGATACCAGTATGGGTATTGTAATTTTCTGATTTTCATAGCAGAGCTCAATTGGTTCCGTAAGAGGAATCAGCTGTTTCACTCCCTCAAATCCGATTGTCCTAATTAGTTGATTGGACATAGGGAGATGTGTAGCATCTTCAGGCCGAACACAGGTAAAAGCAGCTCCGCTATCCGCCATCACTTCCAATGGTCGGTTGTTTACTTTCACCTCAATTGTTGGATCTTTTTCCGGTCCTGATGCTACCAGCTGACACCCCCCTTTCGGATTTTCTGGGCACCCCTAGAATCCTTGCTCCGGGCCCCTATAATGGGTTCACCGGTCCTCCAGATGATCTTGACTGGCCCCTGTATCTTCCTCTGAAATTCCCTCTGGTGTTTCCTCCTGCCCATTACACTCACTGGCAAAGTGACCAACCTGTCCACAATTATAACACACTTCTGAAGACTGCTGGAAGTATGGCTTGAATCTTCCTCCTCTTCCTCTTCCTAAGCGTTCTCGTCCTCTTCCTCTCCAATTCTGTGTCTGTCCAGAAACTGGCTGTGGATATGAAACAACTGGTACCGCTATTGGTGGCTGGTACAATTGCGGTTGGAACTGGTCCGGTTGAAGCTGTGGCAGTGATTGTTGATTTGGTCCACACTGATTCTGCATAACCAAAGCTTGTTTCTTCTCCTTCTTATTCTCCACCAGTTGTATTTGATTGAGTTTTCTGAGAGTTTCTTGGTCCTGTTCTTTCTGGTTGTGTTCCTTTTTCCTGTAAAAATGTCTTCCATACCTGGAATCCCAAGGAGATTAGCCAAAAGTATCTTAATGTCTCCTATGGCAGACTGTGTTCCCACCGTAATTTCTTCCAATTTTGAAATCCAAGGATATGCTACATCTTGAAGAATAGGCAGCTTCTCAAGTATATCTGACATATCGGTTTTCTGCAAAGGCTTATACTCCAGGTTCTGTCCTCGAATTATCACTGGCATCATCTTCTTACTTGTGCTCTCTTTTTGTGTAGGATAAAATCCTCTTGAACATGAAGCACCTTTAATCTCCAAATCTTCATCGCTGTCTCCATCTTCACTTTCATCAGAGATCGAATCTCTTGTATTCTTCTCCTTCCAACTTCCATCACCCCTTCTTTCCGCTCTGGCCAACCTCTGTCTGATCACAGGGTCATATCCACCCATGATCTCTTCTGAATCACTCTGATCATCATCTTCAAGTTCCATCCTCCTGAACCTCACTCCACCCTTAGTTTCCAGACATCTCGTTTTCTTCTTACTTTTGGTGTTTGGATTCATCTTTATGGTCGTTTCTGCTTGTCCTCTCTATTATTCGTTCATCTTCATCTCTGATGCAATAATCACCCTCCTGAATGATCATTTTAGACTATGTAGCTTATGTTTCCCTCCTCCTTTTTTTGTTTTTGTTTTTGTTTGTTTGTTTGTTTAATTAATCAATCAATCAATCAATCAATTAATTAATTAATTAATTAATTTTTATTTTATTTTATTTTACCAAATTATTGATTAGTGGCAATCTTACCACATCCGATCAGGAAAAGTAAAGTAAAGTAGTCAACTTCAGAGCAATCCAAAAAAGAAAGACCTGTAATCCAGCAACACTACAGCACTCACAAACCAATTGCTTAATAAGCACCCAATTACCTTAATTTTACAGAATAATGTCAGTGCTGGATTTCCAACATAACTCTAATCAAACCAACCCATGCACAAAAAACTCCAATGTGCAATTCTTAATTACATAAATTGATCAGTCTGTTGCCAAGTCCCTGTTAAATTGTCACAACATGAAATATGTTAGGCACACACAATATCCTGTATGGGAAAGTAAGTTTTGTGAACAGAGCAGTACTGGCCTTGATTGGACTGGATCCGGAGCACCACACACTGTCGCGTGACGCACTTGTCAGCACCTCCTCTCTCTCTGTGTCTCCTCCTTCTCGTCTCTCACATGACAGAAGAACAAAAGAAACAGACAAGAATTTATTATTTTATGCACTCACTGGATTATTTCAACCATACAATACCCTTTTAGACATACCTATGTTCACATTCGCGCTAAGAAATAAGCAAACAGCTTAACTCAGGAATATTATAAATAGCCCAATAACATTTTATTTTATTTATTTATTTATTTATTTATTTATTTATTTATTTTAATCCGTCAACATATCTCTCATTTATAAATTCAATAGATCTCAATCAAATAGTTTCATAGTTAAGTAACAGCCGATTTAACAAACAGAATACTTTATTCGTGTGCAAGTCTCCCCCTCCTTCTCTGTCTGCATGTCACAGCAGCTCAATGCAGGCAGGGTAGTGGCATATTTGCTCTACGTAATTCTAAACTCATAAAATCCCACGCATGTGCAGCTCATTCACCAGTGCGATTTCAGAGTGAAAGGAGCTCTCCCAAGCAGCTCTCTCCAAGCTAAACAACAGGAATCAGACAGACCAGCTGTCCCTCCGTTATTTCCCAGCACAGACAAACAGTAACACTTAACAAAACTCACAAACCAACACAGAACATAGAACACAAATCCTACTTCGAAGTTACTTAAGTTTACCACAATCTATTTTCTTATCCATTACCCATAATCGTCCTCACAGGGGCTATTCATTTTTTTACAATTATTAAACGTTCTCTTCTATAGAGACTCATATAAGGTTTTAACCTTAACTAACATATTTCCTCACAAAAAACTAAAACCCCTGTTCTCAACCCAAAAAATATATATGTATATATCTCTAACATAAATCTTATCATAACATGAGTCGACACACAGCTGACACACAACAGAGACGTCTTTATTTTTGCGCAAACACACACACTCTCTTTCCTCACACACACACATGAAAATAATTAAATCAACAAGAATGCATTCATTCAAACGATACTCTAAAGCATGCTACCGTCGCTCCTTATTTCTCATTGTTCCTGCCTAAATTTCTGCTACCTCGAGTTGCAGATATTCAATGAGAGGTTACTTCGAACATATACCTCGTCAACTATATGTCGAGGGGTAACATGCAATCGAATGTATCTACCACAAACTCCAGTTCCCAGAACTGACCTTAAAAATCAACCTAGTGAGTTTTCAGGATTTTCGGCCCATCCTAATGATCGCCTCTTTTGAGGGCTTCCGTAGATCAGCGACGTCCTAATTAGTATACATTTTTCCTTAGTTCCTTATTCTATTCCTTTTCCCTTTAATTTTATTCAAGCCAAATATCCCTGTGCCCAGTGTTATCAATTCCTATAGACACTCCCCCCTGTTTGCGTTGTTTTCAACGCAAACAAATTTAGAAATTTAGAACGGATTCTCATCACACAGCAAATAACAGCAAAGTGCACACACAAGTCCTTTGACGGTGCATTCCTTCAACGCACACACACACAAGCACACGAACTGACCAGTGCCCAAAGTGGTGAGAAAACTCACCCTTATTTGCCGGACTCTGGAGCGAGAGTCAGCTCGGAGCCCATGATGCAACGTTGAAACCGACGCAACACGTCCCAAATTCCTCGTCACCATTAATGTAGTGTCGAGACAACGATGCTGACATGCTGTGATGACATGAAATCCGCTGACACTGTCCTTAATTATACGTTTTATTACATCAAAGCTTACAGCGTCAATTTACAGATTTCTGCAGAAAATCCGGAGAACAACCAACCCAATCTCTAATATGTTATTCCTCCCCGTCCTTTGTTCCAACCATGGTATTTATAATATGTAACATAATATGGGTGGTTTTTCATAGACCAATCCCTGGCCTCTACACATCCGAATCTCCTCTGTCTTAGGGGGCCCCTATAGTAATGTTTTCCAGATGTTTCCGCAAGCAGAATATGCAAACCTCAGCCAAAGTCATAGAATCTTCAGATACTACACCATGTTGAAGCCAATAAAAAAAAAAACGAGATTACATGTTTGTTATAACTAGGCCTATTGTAGGGTTACTGTATTCAATGGAGAGGACAAACATCCATGTCTCCTGCCGAAGAACCCTTATACCTATGTGTGCACACATTGCCTTACGCTCAAAGAACGAGAGATGCAATTTGATATCATGCTTCTGACAAGATCTTATTTAGGAATATTGTTGTTGTTTTAAAAAACGGATTGATTGTTTTTCGTTTAATTTCATTAAAATGCAAACTTATTAGAAAGACTCACCATCCATGGGTTTATTATGAGAACGTACATGGCTCGTACGCAACGCAATTTCATCTGCTATTTCTGGAGAAGTGCAAATATGATCTGTAAGATGGTTCCATGATGTTTATAAAACATTACATTTGCGAGTGGTATAACGGTCAGTGGATGTTCCCCCTTTCTCCTTATATTGGATCTTTATCCAACTCCTGTAAAGAGCTTGGAGGTGTGTAAAACCCTCCATAGTCTAAGTTGCCTTGTCTTTATTATATGCCTATGCTCACAAGAGCAATGATGGTGCCTGTAACTGTATATAGACATGGTCTATTTAAAACAAGCAATGCAATTAGAATAATGTGGAAATGTAAAAACATTTTCAACATATTTAGCAAATATGAGGCAGGCTATTTAACGAACTAGGCTACAATGGACTAACATTAGAATTGGAGTTGATGACAATGCAATGCATAAAATACCGTAAATGCACTACTTTAAACAAACCTTTTTAGCCGTGGAGCATGTTCTAATTGGCCAGTGAGGTGTCAAGCCTCAACTTGTTTATTCATCAAAAACACAGCCCTCTTGCCACCTCAATTTCAAAAAGCAGATGAATATAGACAAGTATTAGTACAGATTGGTACAGTTCATTTTACATGTGCAAATAAGTGAAGAAAGAAAAGGTGGTACATTAACATAACATAAATCCTAAAACATTTCCAGCCATAGATAATCATTATATTATATATTATAATTATAAACAAAAAGAGCAATTGAAAAGAAGACAGAAACAGACACCCAAACATAAAAAAGTACAAAAGAAAAGAAAAGGACGGAGGGTTTATTTCATACCTTTCATAGTGTCATTACTGGGCTCCATCTTTTAATACATGTAGGTGTTTGTAATCTAAGTGAATGTGTTATTTCTTCCATCTCATACCAAACCAAACAGAACCTATAGCGCTACGATTTACCATCGCATTGGGTTTGTTTAAAATAGAGCCATACAAGAGCAGTTGAACTTACAAACAATAAAATCAACAAAGTCTGGAAATTATGGCCGTTTTATGTGACATTATCATGTAGTCAAATACTAGTTTATCCAAATGTCACAGATATGACTTCAGCCTACCCATTTCTAAACCAACATCAGACATGTCAATCAAATCCAAATTGACTTGTTTAATTGACTCTCATGAGGTCACTTCTCATAGGATACTGTCACTCAAACCTATTAGAACTATTTGGCATTGACTGAATATTTAATTTGAAATATTTGATTGCATATCGACTGATTTCCTCTTATCAGGATCAATCTCATGCAAATTGATATGACACAGGGAGTTGCATGCTGTCACGACTTCCTCCGAAGCTGCCTCCTCTCCTGGTTCGGGCAGGCTTCGGCATTCGTCGTCACCGGCCTTCTAGCCACTGCCGCTCCTCATCTCATCATTCCATTTGTTTTGTCTTGTTTATTACACACACCTGGTTCATATCCCCTCATCAGTACCTGTATAAGTGTTCCCTCTGCCCCCTTGTCTTTGTGTATGATTGTTTATTGTGAGGATAGTGAAGCTCGGTTGAGCTCCTTGTATTTTTGAATCACCTGGTTATTTTCCCTGTGTGCCTTGTTGGTTCCAGTGCGCCTGTTTTGTGCACTGGACTGTTTTGACGCATTACTGCATAAATCCTGTTATTCTGTGATTTACCCTCCTACGCCTGACTCCTTCAAATCACCTATCACACATACAGGAAAAGTTGGCCAATACAGTCTTTCTGCACCTAATCATGTATAAACTCTTTGCTATCATTCCAAAAACACGTTGTCTTTTATTCATAACCTACAAAACCAGTTGCTCCAAAGCTATGTTAGATATTATTTAGGTTTTTCTGAAGGACTCATATCAACAACAACGGCAAAGAATATACAGTACCAGTCAAAAGTTTGGACACACCTACTCATTCCAGGGTTTTTCTTTATTTTTACTATTTTCTACATTGTAGAATAATAGTGAAGACATCAAAACTATGAAATAACACATATGGAATCATGTAGTAACCAAAAAAGTGTTAAACAAATCAATATATATTTAATATTTGAGATTCTTCAAAGTAGCCACCCTTTGCCTTGATGACAGCTTTGCACACTCTTGGCATTCTCTCAACCAGCTTCATGAGTTAGTCACCTGGAATTCATTTCAGGTAACAGGTGTGCCTTGTGATCCTCTGTTGCTCAATTGGTAGAGCATGGTGCTTGTAACGCCAGGGTAGTGGGTTCGATCCCCGGGACCACCCATACGTAAAAATTTAGTCGCTTTGGATAAAAGTGTCTGCTAAATGGTAAATTATTATTATTAAAAGTTAATTTGTGGAATTTCTTTCCTTCTTAATGCGTTTCAGCCAATCACTTGTGTTGTGACAAGGTAGGGGTGGTATACAGAAGATAGTCCTATTTGGAGAAAGACCAAGTCCATATTATAGAAAGAATAGCTCAAATAAGCAAAGAGAAACGACAGTCCATTATTACTTTAAGACATGAAGGTCAGTCAATACAGAACATTTCAAGAACTTTGAAAGTTTCTTCAAGTGCAGTCGCAAAAACCATCAAGCGCTATGATGAAACTGGCTCTCATGAGGACCGCCACAGGAAAGGAAGACCCAGAGTTACCTCTGCTGCAGAGGATAAGTTCATTAGAGTTACCAGCCTCAGAGTTTAAGTAACAGACACATCTCAACATCAACTGTTAAGAGGAGACTGCGTGAATCAGGCCTGCATGGTCAAATTGCTGCAAAGAAACCACTACTAAAGGACACCAATAAGAAGAGGAGACTTGCTTGGGCCAAGAAACACGAGCAATGGACATTAGACCGGAGGAAATCAGTCCTTTGGTCTGATGAGTCCAAAATTGAGATTTTTGGTTCCAACCGCCATGTCTTTGTGAGACGCAGAGTAGGTGAACGGATGATCTCCGCATGTGTAGTTCCCACCGTGAAGCATGGAGGAGGAGGTGTGATGGTGTGGGGGTGCTTTGCTGGTGACACTGTCTGTGATTCATTTAGAATTCAAGGCACACTTAACCAGCATGGCTACCACAGCATTCTGCAGCGATACGCCATCCCATCTGGTTTGCGCTTAGTTGGACTATCATTCGTTTTTCAACAGGACAATGACCCAACACACCTCCAGGCTGTGTAAGGGATATTTGACCAAGAAGGAGAGTGATGGAGTGCTGCATCAGATGACCTGGCCTCCACAATCACCTGACCTCAACCCAATTGAGAAGGTTTGGGTTGAGTGGGACCGCAGAGTGAAGAAAAAGCAGTGCTCAGCATATGTGGGAACTCCTTCAAGACTGTTGGAAAAGCATTCCAGGTGAAGCTGGTTGAGAGAATGCCAAGAGTGTGCAAAGCTGTCATCAAGGCTACTTTGAAGAATCTAAAATATAAAATATATTTTGATTTGTTTAACACTTTTTTGGTTACTACATGATTCCATATGTGTTATTTCATAGTTCTGATGTCTTCACTATTATTCTTCAATGTAGAAAATAGTAAAACATAAAGAAAAACCCTTGAATGAGTAGGTGTGTCCAAACTTTTGACTGGTACTGTATATATTTTGTTTTTGCTAAGACACTGGCAACATGGACAGCCATCTGCAAATCAAACTGAATCAAACTCGAACCCTACTCAAATACTTGTCACATGCTTAGATCAATTCAGTCTCTACTGATTCTGAGCCTAAAAAAAGCAAGCAGAAGGGTTGAACAACTTCACCATTTCCTTTTCAAAGCTTGAAATAAATCGACACATCCCTTTAACTGTGCAGCTTTGAGTGAGGGGGATACAGAGGCCAAGCATAGAGCCTCAGTTGTGTGTGTGGTTATGTATGTGTGGTTGTGTATGTGTGGTTGTGTATGTGTGTGTGTGTGTGTGTGTGTGTGTGTGTGTGTGTGTGTGTGTGTGTGTGTGTGTGTGTGTGTGTGTGTGTGTGTGTGTGTGTGTGTGTGTGTGTGTGTGTGTGTGTGTGTGTGTGTGCGTGTGTGTGTGTGTGTGTGTGTGTGTGTGTGTGTGTGTGTATCAGGAGTAAGCCAGGCCCTCTAATGAGAATGCCGTAGTGAACTCTTAGGTCCCTGTCTGTTCCCTGGGCCTGCCTGGGCTAATGGAAAGGAAGTCTCTCCCTTGCTACACTAGCTTCAAAAAGATTCCATCGTCAGCGCTGTGCACTTAATGGGTTCAGAGCTACAGTATTTCCTCTCTCTTTCTGGTGTGGAAGAGAAAAACACACCCTGTCACAGCGGAGGAGCTGCCCAGATGATTCAACAGACCTCATACTGGGTCTTCCAGAACAGAGCCGTGCCGCTAACTACCGCTTTGTGAAAATATGCCCTGTTGACTAAACTAAATGGCCATGGTACAGATAATTGTTGACAAATGACAGGCGAATGTCAGTCTAAAATGGTGTTCTCCTCTCTGTGCACTGGAAATATCGCAAAGCTGGAAGCAATGTGGTGGATGTATGCTGGTACCAGATAAATACTTTGACCTGCAGTGTCTTATTCAGTGTCTCTATCCTCAGGAGAACTGGCCAAAGCAGGATTCAGATACAGCACTAGACATTACTGAAATGCATTCTCGCCGGTTGCACTTTTTGGCCTAGCTGGTTTTACACACAAAGACCTTCAACTAGAGAGTATCCAATGATTTTCTGAAACAGAAGGGTTTTGCACACAACCTCCACCAAGTGTGACGTTAAAAGAGATATGATACATACCACAGGAGGTTGGTGGCACCTTAATTGGGGAGGATGGGCTCGTGGTAATGGCTGGAGTGGAATACGTGGAATGGTATCACAGACATCCAACACTTGGTTTCCATGTGTTTGGTGACATTCCATTCGCTCTGTTCCGGCCATTATTATGAGCCATTCTCCCCTCAGCAGCCTCCACTGATCCATACAGCATTTCTTCCAAAACATTTTGCTTTTGTGTAGGTTTGTAATCGAGAGTAGTTCCATCTACATTCTTCCGACACTAAGTTCTAAGAAACATGCGCGTTCAACAGCACTGAGTGGAATGTCTGTGTGGTCAAGTTAAAAACGGCTTTATGACGTCGCATTTTAACACGAACATAGCAATTCTAAAATGCAAACATTGCCAGCCTGCCTTTTCTTTGGCATTCACTCTTGTCAATGATGATTTCATTCAAGACGTGTGAAAGCCAAACAAACCTCAGAACTATAGCTTGATAATACAAAACAAAGGGAGTGAATGGATGACTAGTGAATGGGTGAATGGGTGAATAGGTGAATGGGTGACTGTTGAATGGGTGAATGGATGACTAGTGAATGGGTGAATGGGTGAATGGGTGACTGGTGAATGGGTGACTGGTGAATGGGTGACTGGTGAATGGGTGACTGGTGAATGGGTGACTGGTGAAGGGTGAATGGAAAGTATTAGGTGCTTCTACTCTGCATATGTACTGTTTGTGTTTGTTGGCCACAAAGAGTGTTGGTGGTGACAAAATTATTGCGTCAATGAAGACGCTAGCATTTTTTTGAGAGGGGAAAAAATGTGCATTTCCTCAACACAGACACAATGTAAAAAAAAAAAACATTAGAATTCCCCTGACTCGGAAGAGGAAAAAGTAGTAAATAAAGCCATCTCTCTCCTTCCCTCGCTCACCGAGGGGTCATGACACAGGGGGACGCTGTTGTGGGTTTTTGTTAGGACTGATCCTCGAGTGGTGTGCTATGTCTGGGCTCTCTATCTGCCATACCTTCTCTAACAAACACCAGGCCCCTCTCTCTGGTGTGGTGGGGGGGGAGACGATGATTGGGCTACGTCCTGAATGGCACCCTATTTCCCTATGTAGTGCACTACAATTACATACTTATTTCATTTATTTCATGAACAAAGTTATGCAACACCCAATGTCCCCTGAGTGAAAAAGTAATTGCCTGCAATGACTGCAACCAAATGCTTCCTGTAGATGTTGATCAGTCACTCGCATAGCTGTGGAGGAATTTTGGCCCACTCTTGCATGCAGGTTTTCAAGCATGAACTGCTTGTTTCAAGTCCTGCTAAAACATCTCAATTGGGATTAGGTCTGGACTTTAACGAGGCCATTCCAAACCTTCAAATTTGTTGCTTAGAGAGGGGCCTTGTCATTAGTAACCCACTTGACTTTACTGAGCTCAAAGCAATGACAAATCCTTCAAACATCGAGATTATGAGGAATAGTCTCTGCTGCTCTAACGAGATGTACCGGGATCAAAGCTATGGACTGCTGCCAAGACCTATTTGGTGAGACTCCAGGCAACTTCCCAGGAACAAAGACACATTTCACACAGCACTTTTAATTGTTAGGTGTTCTGTTTGTCCCCACAGAAAGTCATCTCAAAGGAGCAGAACTTTTCTGAACAGTACATTTCTGGTGCTTTTGAAATGCAGCTCCCTGTTACTGTGGCACCCTCAGCTTCCACCCCACCCCAAACCAAAGCTGATCTGAGTTCATCCCACAAACTGACCCCCCCGAGCTCCAGAGAAAGTCTGCTTCCCAAATGGCACCCTAATCCCTCTATAGTGGGCCCTGGTCAAACATAGTGCACTTCATAGGGAATAGGGTGCATTTGGGACTCAGTGATAGTGTAGCTATCTTACTTCTGCTGTAAAATACCTAACATGTCATATGCATTCTGCCGTCACGCTCCCGGGGTTACACCAAGCCACAGATTAAATAATGAGATAGTAAACATCCAAAACTCGCCCTGGCTTACTGTCTGGCCACGCATCCCGTTCCATCCATCAACCAACAGGGCCTCAATAAAACAAGCAAACAATATCTCCACTAAATACAAAGCCCTGCTGCTCTATCAGTCTCATCTAGCCTGCGAGGCCCATGACAAAAGCCAATAACACTTTAATTAACAAACGTCCTTAGTTATATTAAAAATCGACGGTGCGCAGAGTAATTACTAGGGTTAGGGTTAGCGCAGGGTAATTAAGGTCGGCCAGAACAATTCAATACAGAGCACGGTGTACTCACCAATATAGGGGCCTGGGTGAAAGTTTTCCAATGAGGTGTCATCAGAATTTAGGAGTGCTGATTTAATAACATATGCAGGCGATAAAAGAAACGACGTGATTCATCGTTCCGGAGCTGCAGCCTGAGATGTTATATGCCCGATTGATTTCACAAAAAAATGTTGTGGCACATTTTTATGGGTGCTGGCGGGATGAGTGGAGATTGTTTGGGGTCCGTTGTGGAAATAATGGCATAGGCAGGACGTGTCGGCGTAAATCACCCTGGTCGCTGACGCCCGGCCCGCCAGCCTCGCAGCCTCGCAGCCTCGCAGCCATGTTCTCACCGACTGGAACTGTTGGTTTTTCATGCTTTTCCGCAATTAATAAGTTATAGTACTGCGATGAGGAAATCCGTAGGCCTGCGAGTTGGGTTTGTTGTCATGACAGCAGTAATGGGGGAAGCAAGGTTTTAATTGTACCGAGGATGCTTTGTGAAAATGACCGATACTCAACCCTGTGATTACAACTTCACATCTACATTCACCATGAGGCAACATCTATTATCTCTGTTAATTTAGGCCAACCACATGTATGTTTCATAAAGAAAAACAGTCCGTAACCAAGGCAGCAGTGGGTGACTGAATGCAGACCGTTTTTTCTGTGCATTTTGTATCGCGTGAAACATGTCTTCAAATCTGTTACTTTCCGCCCATGATTTTCAGGGCCCCTTCGGTGCATGCAGAATGAGCTCACTGATTTGTTCCCATTAGAAACATTCATATTTCAATGGGTACACATTGTTGTTGCACGGGCTAAGTACAAAGGCATCTTCATATTAAATCACTACTATGAGTAGATATACAGTGCCTTCAGAAAGTATTCACACCCCTTGACTTTTTCAAAAACAATTGGTGTTACAAAGTCGGATGGATTAAAATTGATTTAATTGTAATTTTCTGTCAACAATCTACACAAAATACTCTGTAATGTCATAGTGGAAGTAAATTCTATCATTTATTTTAAATTAATTAAAAATAAAACACTAACATATCTTGATTAGATAAGAATTCACCACCGAGTCAACACATGTTAGAAACACATTTGGCAGCGATTACAGCTGTGAGTCTTTTTGGGTAAGTCTCTAAGAGCTTTGCACACCTGGATTGTGCAATATATGCCAATAATTCTTTAATAAATTCTTCAAGCTCTGTCAAGTTGGTTGTTCATTGCTAGACAGCCATTTCCATGTCTTGCCATAGATTTTCAAGCAGATTTAAGTCATAACTCTAACTAGGCCACATTCAATGTTGTCTTTGTAAGCAGCTCCAGTGTATATATGGCCTAGTGTTTTAGGTTATTGTCCTGCTGAAAGGTGAATTTGTCTCCCAGTGTCTGTTGGAAAGCAGACAACCAGGTTTTCCTCTAAGATTTTGCCTGTGCTTAGCTCTATTCCGTTTATTTTTATCCTGAAAAACTCCCTTGCCAATGACAAGCATGCCCATAACATTATGCTGCCACCACCATGCTTGAAAATATGAAGAGTGGTACTTAGTGATATGTTGTGTTGGAGTTGCCCTAAACATAACACCTTGTATTCAGGACAAAAAGTTAATTTATTTTTCTTTTCACTCTGCCATTTAGGTTAGTATTGTGGAGTAACTACAATGTTGTTGATCCATCCTCAGTTTTCTCCTATCACAGCCATTAAACCCTGTAACTGTTTTAAAATCTCCATTGACCTGAAATCCCTGAGCGGTTTCCTTCCTCTCCAGCAACTGAGTTAGGAAGGATGCCTGTATCTTTGTAGTGACTGGCTGTATTGATACACCATCCAAAGTGTAATTAATAACTTCACCATGCTCAAAGGAATATTCAGTCTGCTTTTTTATTCTACCAATCAGTGCCCTTCTTTGCAAGGCATTGGAAAACCTCCCTGGTCTTTGTGGTTGAATCTGTGCTTGAAATGTACTACTTGACTGAGGGACCTTACAGATAATTGTATGTGTGGGGTACAGAGATGGGATGGTTATTCAAAAATCATGTTTGAGTCCATGCAGTGGGGAGAACAAGTATTTGATCCACTGCCGATTTTGCAGGTTTTCCTACTTACAAAGCATGTAGAGGTCTGTCATTTTTATCATAGGTACACTTCAACTGTGAGAGACGGAATCTAAAACAAAAATCCAGAAAATCACATTGTATGATTTTTAAGTAATTAATTAGCATTTTATTGCATGACATAAGTATTTGATAACCTACCAACCAGTAAGAATTCCGGCTCTCACAGACCTGTTAGTTTTTCTTTAAGAAGCCCTCCTGTTCTCCACTCATTACCTGTATTAACTGCACCTGTTTGAACTCGTTACCTGTATAAAAGACACCTGTCCACACACTCAATCAAACAGACTCCAACCTCTCCACAATGGCCAAGACCAGAGAGCTGTGTAAGGACATCAGGGATACAATTGTAGACCTGCACAAGGCTGGGATGGGCTACAGGACAATAGGCAAGCAGCTTGGTGAGAAGGCAACAACTGTTGGCGCAATTATTAGAAAATGGAAGAAGTTCAAGATGACGGTCAATAACCCTCGGTCTGGGGCTCCATGCAAGATCTCACCTCGTGGGGCATCAATGATCATGAGGAAGGTGAGGGATCAGACCCAGAACTACACGGCAGGACCTGGTCAATGACCTGAAGAGAGCTGGGACCACAGTCTCAAAGAAAACCATTAGTAACACACTACACCGTCATGGATTAAAATCCTGCAGCGCACACAAGGTCCCCCTGCTCAAGCCAGCGCATGTCCAGGCCCGTCTGAAGTTTGCCAATGACCATCTGGATGATCCAGAGGAGGAATGGGAGAAGGTCATGTGGTCTGATGAGATAAAAATAGAGCTTTTTGGTCTAAACTCCACTCGCCGTGTTTGGAGGAAGAAGAAGGATGAGTACAACCCCAAGAACACCATCCCAACCGTGAAGCATGGAGGTGGAAACATCATTCTTTGGGGATGCTTTTCTGCAAAGGGGACAGGACGACTGCACCGTATTGAGGGGAGGAAGGATGGGGCCATGTATCGCGAGATCTTGGCTCAGTAAGAGCATTGAAGATGGGTCGTGGCTGGGTCTTCCAGCATGACAATGACCCGAAACACACAGCCAGGGCAACTAAGGAGTGGCTCCGTAAGAAGCATCTCAAGGTCCTGGAGTGGCCTAGCCAGTCTCCAGACCTAAACCCAATAGAAAATCTTTGGAGGGAGCTGAAAGTCTGTATTACCCAGCGACAGCCCCAAAACCTGAAGGATCTGGAGAAGGTCTGTGTGGAGGAGTGGGCCAAAATCCCTGCTGCAGTGTGTGCAAACCTGGTCAAGACCTACAGAAAACGTATGATCTCTGTAATTGCAAACAAAATTTCTGTACCAAATATTAAGTTCTGCTTTTCTGATGTATCAAATACTTCTGTCATGCAATAAAAAGCAAATTAATTACTTAAAAATCATACAATGTGATTTTCTGGATTTTTGTTTTAGATTCCGTCTCTCACAGTTGAAGTGTACCTATGATAAAAATGACAGACCTCTACATGCTTTATAAGTAGGAAAACCTGCAAAATCGGCAGTGTATCAAATACTTGTTCTCCCCACTGTATAATATGATTTGTTAAGCACATTTTTACTCCTGAATGTATTTTGGCTTGCCATAACAAAAGGGTTGCATACTTATTGAATCAAGACATTTTAGCTTTCCATTTTTAATAAATGTGTAAACATTTCTAAAAACAACATTTTAGAAATGTGTGTGTGTGTTGGGGGGGTGAATAGTTTCTGAATTAAGTTAATTTAATTTTGTATTTTGTATTTTGGGTATTTTATTAGGATCCCCATTAGCAGCAGCTACTCTTCCTGGGGTCCACACAAAACATGAAACATGACATAATACAGAACATTAATAGACAAGAACAGCTCAAGGACAGAACTACATAAAAAAAATTTGAAGGCACACGTAGCCAGTGGATCTTCCAGCAAGACATTGACTTCAAGCACACAAAATCCACAAATAAATGTTTGCTTGACCACAAAATCAACATTTTGCAATGGCGATGTTAGTCTCCGACTTGAAAAACGTTTTAGTATTTTAGTATTTAGTATTTTATTAGCTGCTGCTCAGACCGAAGGATATCAAGGATCTGGAAATATTCTGTATGGGGGAATGGTATAACATCCATCCCAATATGTTCTCCAATAGAAAAAGGCTCAGTGTCATTATCCTTGCAAGGGGAGGGTGCACAAAGTATTGAAAACACGGATGACAATCATTTTGACACCTATCTTTTTGAGGGAAAAAAAGTATTACTTGTTAAACAAAATCTCTTTCTCTAAGGCAATTGTATCAGTAGAATAGATATAATATATATAATATAAATATAAATATTTTTTAATTGAGCAAACAATATAGCCAAGTATTTGTATTATTTATTTTCTACAGTCTTTTTTGCTCATCTTTATCAAGGGTGCCAATAATTTTGGAGGTGACTGTATATGGTTTTCCAGTGATAGTTTCCAAATTTGAAACAATAAAATCCAAATTAGTTAAATAACATAATTGTATTGTGTTTGACGTTTCTTTTACTTTCAGTTAAAGGGATAGTTAGCCCAAATCACAAAATGACATATTGGTTTTCTTACCCTTTAAGCAATCTATGGACAAGGTATGACAACAATCCATGCTTTGGTTTAGCTTCCAAATGATAACGTTTTAGCATTTGTGTCACAAATCCCATTCAAGTCATTGGAGCAATATTAGCATTTTTGGCACATCATGTCCAAATCATTCCAAAGTATATCTAAAATTGATTGTGAAGCTCAACAAAGTAACTTATACGTGATTTGAACATGATGTGCAAAACATTTTTCAGATCGGTAACATGACTTGAATGATATTTGTGCCACAGATGATAAAACCTTTAGCTTTTGCAAACCGTGCCAGGGAAACTAAACATACTGTACCTGTCCATAGACTGCTAACAGGGTAAGGAAACCAATATGTAATTTTGTAACTGAGTTAACAATCCTTTTAATCTAAATTTCCAAATGTAATATTTTTATTTGCTTTGCTGTATGTAAGTATATATCATGGGTTTATCATTGGGTTGATGAGAGCTATAAAGACTGACTAAATAGAGTCATTTCAAAGATATCATTCCATTTTGATTTCAGAGTAATCGTTCGATCTCTGAAGGAAAAATATTATTTATGGGAGTTACTCTTGTCATAATGAGCAAATATAAATTATTCTTTAACTGCCCTCATACTTTGAGCCTGCTTGTGACAAATACAATTTGATTTGATTTGCTCTGGTTGGCTGCTATCAGAAAGAACTGAGAAAGATATATGTTCTTCTTTTCATCAAAGTCTAACTTATTTTGTACCCTCTTCATGATATGACTAAAACCATCTCTAGAAACGAGGGAGAAGTATTCATACCCAAATGAACGGTACACAATGCCCGATCCCCTCTCCCTGCACTCTATTCCCAGTGTACAACCAAACAGTATTACCAGTGCTTAATAAACACACATGGGTTGAGATATATTCATAGCATTCTAGGGGGAGATGATGACGCTTGGGTGTTTGGGACAGATAAGCCCTCTCCGTCTGTCTCCTCTCCCGCGGCACTCTCTGGAGGGAGCTGCGACACCGGGCCCAACAGTTATAAAGAGCAGGGATGAATAGCTAAATATCTGGGGAGAATCGCAGACAATCGGGCCAGAACAAGAGGCTGGATTGCCACGGGCCTCCGTGGCTCTGCTGTAGGCGTAGAGAGAGAGAGAGAGAGAGAGAGAGAGAGAGAGATAGAGAGAGAGAGAGAGAGAGATAGAGAGAGAGAGAGAGAGAGAGAGAGAGAGAGAG
Source organism: Coregonus clupeaformis (assembly GCF_020615455.1). Lineage (NCBI taxonomy): Eukaryota > Metazoa > Chordata > Actinopteri > Salmoniformes > Salmonidae > Coregonus > Coregonus clupeaformis. Next base: position 22,075,701 of record NC_059202.1, read on the forward strand.
AGAGAGAGAGAGAGAGAGAGAGAGAGAGAGAGAGAGAGAGAGAGAGAGAGAGAGAGAGAGAGAGAGAGAGGAAGAGGCTTCAGCACCAGGTTGAAGGATAATCCTAGTGCACAAGAGCCACAGAGCCACAGACTCGGGATTTTACATTATACACACATTAGTCATGCTGTATTTACAGGGGAAGTGCCATGTAACTCCTGATACACCGGGAAACATTGTGCCCGGGAACTAATGTGCGATTGTAGCACGCCGCTGTGAATACGCTGTCATTCTGAGGGGATTGTCGGTGCCGGCGTGTACCGAGGCGCTCTCTGTGATTACGGGCCGTAATTAAAGCGAAGATAAGACTCATGCTTGGAGGTTTGCTTCTCCCTGGACTAGACATGCACTAAACCCCCCTGAGATCATATGCTGCACGTCAGGCTAGCAGTGGGCGAGAGGGGCTGGGTTGAAGATACATGTTGCGAGAGGTAATGGACTGGAGGTCCAATCAGAGTAACAGGAAGTGATACTTTTTACCTTTGACCTAGGCCTTGGTATATCCTCAGTACTGAAACATGAATTCCTCACTGTGAACTGTTATGTTACCACACACAATTAACCACAACCATAAAATAAATCATCACCAAGGTAGTGGTTGTTTTCATTGCCCCAACATCACCACTAATACCATTTACTGTAGTGTTTTTGCGGACTTTTCTGAAGTATTTACTATAGTGTTTTTGTTTTATTATCTTTGACATAGAAGTGAAGGCCTTCTCCTTCAGGAAACCTAATGGATAAATACTAAAAAAGCTAATTTTCCATAACCTGTAGGTACAGTGCCTTGCAAAAGTATTCATCCCCCATGTCGTTTTTTTCCTATTTTGTTGCATTACAACCTGTAATTTAAATGGATTTTTATTTGGATTCCATGTAATGGACATACACAAAATAGTCCAAATTGGTGAAGTGAAATGAAAAAAATTAATAACAGAAAGGTGGTGCGTGCATATGTATTCACCCCCTTTGCTATGAAGCCCCTAAATAAGATCTGGTGCAACCTTCAGAAGTCACATAATTAGTTAAATAAAGTCCACCTGTGTGCAATCTAAGTGTCACATGATCTGTCACATGATCTCAGTATATATTCACCTGTTCTGAAAGTCCCCAGTATCTGCAACACCACTAAGCAAGGGGCACCACCAAGCAAGCGGCACCATGAAGACCAAGGAGCTCTCCAAACAGGTCAGGGAAAAAGTTGTGGAGAAGTACAGATCAGGGTTATAAAAAAAATATCAGAAACGTTGAACATCCCACGGAGCACCATGACATCCATTATTAAAAAATTGAAAGAATGTGGCACCAGAACAAACCTGCCAAGAGAGGGCCGCCCACCACAACTCACGGACCAGGCAAGGAGGTCATTAATCAGAGAGGCAACAAAGAGACCAAAGATAACACTGAAGGATTTGCAAAGCTCCACAGCGGAGATTGGAGTATCTGTCCATAGGACCACTTTAAGCCGTACACTCCACAGAGCTGGGCTTTATGGAAGAGTGGCCAGAAAAAAGCTATTGCTTAAAGAAAAAAATAAGCAAACATGTTTGGTGTTCGCCAAAAGGCATGTGGGAGACTCCCCAAACACATGGAGGAAGGTACTCTGGTCAGATGAGACTAAAATTGAGCTTTTTGGCCATCAAGGAAAGCTATGTCTGGCGCAAACCCAACACCTCTCATCACCCCGACAGGTAGCGGCAGGTAGCTTAGTGGTTAAGAGCGTAGTGCCAGTAACCGAAAGGTTGCTGGTTCTAATCCCCGAGCAGACTAGGTGAAAAATATGTCAATGTGCCCTTGAGCAAGGCACTTAACCCTAATTGCTCTGGATAAGAGCGTCTGCTAAATGACTAAAATGTAACTGTAACACCATCCCCACAGTGAAGCATGGTGGTGTCAGCATCATGCTGTGGGAATGTTTTCGGGACTGGGAAACAGGTCAGAATTGAAGGAATGATGGATGGCACTAAATACAGTGAAATTATTGAGGGAAACCTGTTTCAGTCTTCCAGAGATTTGAGACTGGGACAGAGGTTCACCTTCCAGCAGGACAATGACCCTAAGCATACTGCTAAAGCAACACTCGAGTGGTTTAAGGGGGAACATTTAACCTTAATTTTTAGTATTCTACAGTATACTACAACGTTCTATAGTAAATACTACACATGATCGAGGGATATTACAGTGTGTAGTATAGTATTCTACAGTTTATTATAGAATTCTATAGTAAATTGTAGGATTTTTTCATGTGGGTCCTGTCACTTAAGACATAAAGTAGTGAAGTGGAAATCATTCATCTGTCCAAATGTGCCCGTAATTATGCATTACGTTACAGGAAGTATTTTAAAGGAGAGGGGAACAAAGGGAAGACATTCGTGAATTACAGACCACTCTAATTCATGTCGAATTGACAGGAGCTGCACCCACCGAGCTCTGTGGTGGAGGAAGTAGGAGTCCGTCACAACCGGTGCAATGGTAGAAACGACGCCAGGAGCGGGTGAGTCCGGGAATGGGGGAGTCCGGGAGTGGATGAGTCCGGGAACGGGTGAGTCCGGGAGCTGTTGAGTCCGGGAGCGGGGAGAAAAACACAAACGTGCTGATGGTCCAAATAGAGCCGGGTTTCTGGTTTCATAAAGGGCTACCAGGGCTTATGCTTTTTGTAGAAGCAATGCTCTGAGGCAGTATGGCTGGAGAGTGCTCATAACCCTTTGATTTGGAGGAGTGAACTGGAGAAGCACAACTAGAACGTTCAGGGAGGACTTGAGGATTGTCGAAGGGCACAGAGGAAATCAGAGAAAGACCCCACAATGCAGAATATAGAGAAGAGATGGGATAGAGAGTAAGTAGGAGAGAGGGGCTGGGAGAGAGCAACGGAGAGACAGAGATATCAGTGAGAGAGAGGGGCTGAGCAACAGAGAGACAGAGATATCAGTGAGAGAGAGAGGCTGAGCAACAGAGAGACAGAGATATCAGTGAGAGAGAGGGGCTGAGTAACAGAGAGACAGAGATATCAGTGAGAGAGAGGGGCTGAGCAACAGAGAGACAGAGATATCAGTGAGAGAGAGGTGCTGAGCAACAGAGAGACAGAGATATCAGTGAGAGAGAGGGGCTGAGCAACAGAGAGACAGAGATATCAGTGAGAGAGAGAGGCTGAGCAACAGAGAGGCTGAGCAACAGCGAGACAGAGATATCAGTGAGAGAGAGGGGCTGAGCAACAGAGAGACAGTGAAATCAGGCAAACAGAGACATAGACTGCACTATTAACACCTGCCTCCCCAGCTGGGAAATACATCTGGTGGCAGCAGCAGTTTTCTGGAAGATGTTATGGCTGCTCCGCTAAACATACACCACCATTTATCGGTTAAGTAACCTTGAAACAGCCATCATTGTAATGCGGCGGCAGTTTCATTGTCCTGTTCCTACTATTGCTTGGTGGGGAATCCGTAAACTAAGGCCCAGGATGTTTATTTTATGTGGGTGTAAAAGGTGTGTGAGACTCTGATCTTATGCATTGTAATCTGGTCACATAGGCAAAATGCCTCTGACCTGCCTCATGCTAATGGATGTGTTGTCTGTTGTTCTGCTGTACCGTTTGTATCTGCAGTGTAAAACTGATTGTTGTGGTTTGAGGCAGGAGTTTCCCATATTTTCTTCCATATACTATATAATATAATATGTCTATTGACGGTCCAACAAGGAAGGGATAAACGCCAACGTTCTGTTCATTACCTTCGAAATAATGGACGACGCAGTGGAGTCCCTTTGCTTAGTTCATTTTTACAAGGTAATGTACAGAACGGAGGCATTTGTACTGCTTATACCACAGTTGCCAAAGAAAGCAATATGAAAGCACACATTTACCAGTAGAGATATTTTTATTGTTGTTGATATTTAAATTTGTATCTGCAAATTCATACTTTCTCCTTTTTTGGTTGCTAGAGACGCGACCCAGTCGTTAAATCGATTAGTTCGATATTTATGTTCCGTTGCCATGCTCGCTGTCAACGTTCTTATACCTTGCTTGCTAGCTAGCCAACTAGCTACGGCTACCCAGATACGACCTCTGCAGCCAGAATAACAGCAAAGTAGCTGTTTTCTGTCAACATTCATTTGGATGCATCCATAACAATGCTGATAATGCCCGATATTACCTGGCATAGCTAGAAAAGATTGCCTTCTCTTCAGGACACTTGTCAACACTGACTGTTAATTATGAGGAGATCGCATTGCATATCAAACACTAGGCTAGAAGCTAGCTAAATAGTTTGTTGCTAGGAAACCTGCCAATATGACAACCGATTTCAAAACTATCAGTTGCTGAAAACAGCTGGTCAAACTAGAAACAGCTTTAGCGGCAGAGGGGACCGGAGAAATTCATGTTCATCACTCACCACGTTAGGTCATCAGATGCTCAAAAAAAATATGTCTCTGCAAAAACAAATTAATGCTAACTAATTTTTTTCCTCATTGGACCTGCGTTTACAATGTATCCAATTTCAGTTTGTGTAGTTGTTGGTTTAGCTTTCTGTAACTTTGTAGCAAGTACATTTTGCATGTGTAAGTGCATATTGCGTCATGATTGCAAGGTGTCCTGATATCTTTTCCAACTGTCCCGGTATCTTTTCTTTCTAGCCAATCAGAAACGAGTATTCAACAATACTGTGGTATAATGTCTATTACAAATTGGGTGGTTCAAGCCCTGAATGCTGATTGGCTGACAGCCGCGGTATATCAGACCTTATACCACGGGTATGACAAAACGTTTATTTTTACTGCTCTAATTACATTGGTAACCAGTTTATAATAGCAATAAGGCACCTCCAGGGTTTGTAGTATATGGCCAATATACCACGGCTAAGGGCTGTATCCAGGCACTCTGTGTTGTGTCGTGCAAAGAACAGCCCTTAGCCGTGGTATATTGGCCATATACCACACCCCCTCATGCCTTATTGCTTAAGTATACTATATCTGACAAACTGTATGGCAGAGGTGACCTCACATGTATGCAGGTGAATTCAGCACCATATTCACAGGACTTTAAGTCAGGCTTTCCACCGTGTCCTTCTCACAGTCCCCTCACTGTGAACTGTCTGCAGCCGGCCATGCTGTGAGCACTGCTGCAATGTGGCGGGTTGAGAGCCATAGAGGAGGCTTCTTCAGCCTCTCAGGGCATGTGTCTGGGAGGTGTGTGTTAATATTCACCCAGAGGGCGAGTGCAATACAAGCCCTGCATTTTGCCCAAATTAGCTTTGTCAATAATGTAGCCCATTATAATTTAATGGGTGATCACTACATATGAGCGTCAGCTGAGGATTCGAGGGGGACTGTGGGGATGTTTACTGAGGGCGGGGGTAGGGGGAGTCACAATTTGGTTTCAGTCCTGTGAAAATGCACAACAGATATGCTGCGACACAAAGAGATACATTTTGTCATCATGGACAGAGTAGATTGTCAGGGAATCACAGGAGATATTTGATCTGGGATAAAAAAAGATTCAAGCAATAAAATGTATGTTTAATGTTTAATAATGTTTAAGGCTGTCACCCACCAAGTGTTATTGATGAAGAACTTCCATATGTGGACACAAATACCAACACTACATCTTAATCTGCAAGACATTGCTAAGAGATATGGTTTCTATCCAGAAAGAAGGTCTCTTCAAGCATCGCTTTGTAATATGCACTTTGTCCTTGTTGTGGACTGTCAAAGGCACTGACATACCCACTGGGTGCTGGAAAGAATAAATAGGCAAAAACCGGGGGGAGTTCTGGGCAAAAACAGACGTCTTCTTTTGATGGATCTGAAGACATTACATGGCGTTTAGCCTTGCATCTGCATGCCTAGTGGACAGAAAATCCAGGCCGCGCTCCAACGTTTCAGAGCCATGCACACCAAAACAGCAGAATTTGGCTGGAACAGCCACCGCTGGGGATGGGCCGCTGTCCTCGCTCGCTACCCACAATGCACAGAGCACACGACAAGGCCCACCATCACAGGAATTCAAACAAAAGAGCGAGCCTTTGTTGTTTGCTGATCACTGTGGGCTTCATTTTTCTTATTCACATTCAACTGGCAGTTCAGCCAAAGGAGGAACAGCATACAGACAAGCTGGCAAACGGACAGGATCATACAACAACTACTTCGTTGCTTTTGCCTCCCTGCAAGTCGGTATCATTACAACGAACGTAATACTTGGAACAGACCCTTTCATTATATCTTATACAATGGAATAGCAGCTCGATCCAACCCAGCTGCAGAATTATTTGAATTATCTGAGTAGAACCAGCGATATTAGAACTGCAGGGAGTGGTGACAGGAAACGCGCGGGGGTCCTTTGCTGGAAGGAACAGGGTTATCGTGGCGAGGGAAAACCTTCAATAATGTATAGCGGTGGGGGGGCACAGGCTGAATGTGCTGCTGAGAGGAGAACATCAGTCATACACTGCTTATGTATGAGTGAGGCAGCGCCAGGTTAAATTGTGTGGAAAATATTGATGAAGTGTTCCCTGTCATGTCCTAATCAATAATTAAAGCTTTTTTATTATTCTGTTTTCTCGCTCCCCCCCCACCCCCCACCCCCCCTCTCTCTCTCTCATCCTCTCTTTACATGGTCCAATGTTGAGGAATGTTGGTTTCTTCAGACGTTTAATCGTTTTAGTTTCTGTAGAAATAACTAATATATTAAAGCTATTTACCAACATCAAGTTTGTGTGATTTCAGGGGGGAAGGGTTTCATTTCGATTCAATACACACAAAGATTGATCTTTTAAAAAATAAATAGAGAAGCTTAACACAAAGGCAAAATTATTGTTTATTGCTATGCCTTCGTAACGTTTGCACATTTCTCAATTTAACACACTTTGGCTTTCTGGACATCTCCAGGGCTGACAACAACATGATGATTATGTTTTTAATCTTCTGACGCGGAAAATGAGAAGACAATAAAATATCCTGCTGAGACAGGAGACATGAGGTTGTGGTTAAACAAAACACACAGCGCATCTCGTATGTGCAGAAAACCAATTACAGGCTAATAGCAAAAGTACACCTAAACGATAGCTTGTTTCCTTCAAGTCTTCCTTTTGTTGTTTTTCCCCACTTAGCATTATTCACTAATTGCTCCTTGATCTTTCAAGCTTTCGATAATTGAGGCAAATTAACCAGCGAGTCAATGTTATGCCCTCAAGGAGCACTATCCATCAACCTCAGTGCAGAAAACCTCTAAAAAAAGCGTCTCAATAAGGTACCTTAATATATTTGCTGATTGGATGAAGACTGAGGAAGACTCAATATATTGTCATGAGCTCATTCTGGACTGGGAGAGGGAAATTTGAACATTAACACCAATGGGCTGGGGGCTTATTTAGGCATTCGGAACAACAGCCCTTCCCCTCAGAGAGAGAATGATGACAGCTAATCAAGTGAGGAGAAAATGGAGCAGACCCCGCTGCCTAAAGGGCGCTAAGAAGCAGAGGAGTGGAGGATGGGGAGAGAACAATTCTCGCTATCAGCATAAAATGTTGCCATCATTGGCCCCCTCATTCTCCGTGAGCACATCAGCCATCGTTGTGAAAGGCCTCAGCCGATCTCTTAATCTGACCAATCTACAGTATGTCCACCCACCTCAAATCCTCTCTAAATGGTGTCGTCCAATAATACTCTCCTCGGCCTGTAATGACAGACAGGCAGATTCATAGATGCCTGTATATCAAATCACATCAAGCTGCTTATCTACACTGAACAAAAAGGTAAATACAACATGCAACAATTTCAAAGATTTTACTGAGTCACAGTTCATATAAGGAAATCAGAATTGAAATAAATTCATTAGACCCTAATCTATGGATTTCACATCACTGGGAATTCAGATATGCCTCTGTTGGTCACAGGTAGGTGCGTGGATCAGAAAACCAGTCAGTATCTGGTGTGACCACCAGTTGCCTCATGCAGCGCCAAACATCTCCTTCGTATAGAGTTGATCAGGCAGTTGATTGTGGCCTGTGGAATGTTGTCCCATCTCTTCATTGGTTGTGCAAAGTTGCTGGATATTGGCGGGAACTGGTCCAGAGCATCCCAATCATGCTCAGTGGGTGACATGTCTGGTGAGTATGCAGGCCATGGAAGATCTGGGACATTTTCAGCTTTCAGGAATTGTGTACAGTTCCTTGCGACATGGGGCCATGCATTATCATGCTGAAACATGAGGTGATGGCGGCAGATGAATGGCACGACAATGTGCCTCAGGATCTCATCACGGTATCTCTGTGCATTCAAATTGCCGTCGATATATACAATTGTGTTCATTGTCCATAGCTTATCCCTGCCAATACCATGATCCTACCGCCACCATAGGGCACTCTGTTCACAACGTTGACATCAGCAAACCGCTCGCCCACACGACGCCATCTGCCATCTGCCCTGTACATTTGAAACCGGGATTCATCTGTGAAGAGCACACTTCTCCAGTGTGCCAGTGGCCATCGAAGGTAAGCATTTGCCCACTGAAGTCAGTTACGACTCTGAACTGCAGTCAGGTTAAGACCCTGGTGAGGACGACGATCATGCAGATGAGCTTCCCTGAGACGGTTTCTGACAGTTTGTGCAGAAATTCTTTGGTTATGCAAACCCACAGTTTCATCAGCTGTCCGGGTGGCTGGTCTCAGACGATCCCGCAGTTGAAGAAGCCGGATGTGGAGGTCCTGGGCTGGCGGCTTATTTTAGAGAAATGAACATTAGAGCTCTGGTGGACATTCCTGCAGTCAGCATGCCAATTGCACGCTCCCTCAAAACTTGAGACATCTGTGGCATTGTGTTGTGTGACAAAACTGCACATTTTAGAGAGGCCTTTTATTGTCCACAGCACAAGCTGCATCTGGGTAATGATCATGCTGTTTTATCAGCTTCTTGATATGCCACACCTGTCAGGTGGATGGATTATCTTGGCAAATGAGAAATGCTCACTAACAGGGATGTAAACAAATTGATGCACAAAATTTGAGATAAATACGCTTTTTGTACGTATGGAAAATGTATTTTATTTCAGCTCATGTAACATGGGACCAACACTTTACATGTTGCGTATATTTATGTTCAGTATAGATTGGTCTCGGTCATCGTCCCTGCAACACGGGCAGTGGTGTAAAGTCCTTAAGTAAAAAATACTTGAAAGTACTACTTAAGTAATTTTTTGGAGTATCTGTACTTTACTTTACTATTTATATTTTTCAGAACTTGTACTTTTACTTCACTACATTCCTAAAGAAAATATTGTACTTTTTACACCATACATTTTCCCTGACAACCAAAATAACTTGTTACATTTTGAATGCTTAGCAGGACAGGAAAATGGTCAAATTCATGCACTTATCATCCCTACTGCCTCTGGCCTGGCGGACTCACTAAACACACATGCATCTTTTGTAAATAATGTCTGAGTGTTGGAGTGTGCCCCTGGCTATACATACATTTTAAAAACAAGAAAATGGTGCTGTCTGCTTTGCTTAACATAAGGAATTTTTTAATGATTTATACTTTTACTTTTACTTTTGATACTTAAGTATATTTAAAACCAAATACTTTTAGACTTTTGCCCAAGTAGTATTTTGCTGGCTGACTTTCACTTTTACTTGAGTAACTTTCTATTAAGGTATCAATACTTTTACTCAAGTATGAAAATTGGGTACTTTTTCCACCACTGGACACCGGGTGACATCACTGGGTTGCTGTAATAGGGGAGGCTGTTAAACTCAGAGTTTAGTGGGTTGGAAGGATGCAGAACCTCTGCTATTATAATAGAAACCCTTCTTGGCTGCTCAAAAGATCTGATCGCATTCTGCCTTAGAGCTGGACAACTCAGGTATGCCAGGCCCATGGGCTCCTGGGACGTACATGGGATGAGGGTGCCAGGTGGCTTGTCTGGCTGCATGCCCCTCTCTCTAGGGCCTCTCTGGTGTCTGGACCCTTGCTTATTCACAATAGCTGTGTGGACTCTGGCTGGCGCACAGTTAAACCCAAAGTGGAAGCTGTCGAATTCGCACAAGCCCCAAAATGGCAACCGAAGGAGTACTAATTAGTTCCTTAATGATTTCCAATCTTGTCTGTGGCGTGCCAGTACGTCTTCATCATTAATAAATGATAAGATAAATAGATAAGAAACTCATTATGGCTTGCTAACAGGACTCAGATGCTTCAGTCACATGGTTTGTCGAGCAGCGTGTCCCAACAGCACCAACTGACTAAATATACTGTGAGATTCTGCCTTGAGGGTCGGCCTTGAGCAAGGGATCTATCAATGGCGAAGGGTCTGACTCCCCCATTCTGAACCCCCCAGTCTGACCCCCCTAGTCTGACTCCCACAGTCTGACCCCCCCAGTCTGACCCCCCCAGTCTGACCCCCCTTAGTCTGACTCCCCATTCTGACTCCCCCAGTCTGACCCCCCTTAGTCTGACTCCCCATTCTGACCCCCCCAGTCTGACCCCCCTAGTCTGACTCCCCATTCTGACTCCCCCAGTCTGACCCCCCTAGTCTGACTCCCCATTCTGACTCCCCCAGTCTGACCCCCCCAGTCTGACCCCCCTAGTCTGACTCCCCATTCTGACTCCCCCATTCTGACCCCCCCAGTCTAATCCCCCAGTCTGACCCCCCTAGTCTGACCCCCCCCTCCCCCCTAGCTTATTCAGACTAGGGGGGTCAGGCTGGGGGATTAGACTGGTGGGGTCAGACTGGGGGGGTCAGACGAAGGGGGTCAGACTGGGGGAGTCAGACTAGGGGGGTCAGAATGGGGGAGTCAGTCTAGGGGGGTCAGACTGGGGGAGTCAGAATGGTGGGGGGTCAGACTGGGGGAGTCAGAATGGGGAGTCAGACTAGGGGGGTCAGACTGGGGGGGTCAGACTGGGGGGGTCAGACTGGGGGGGGTTGGGGGGGGTCAGACTGGGGGACGATGCCCTCAATAGTGGAGGGGTTGAGATGTTCTCCTGACACTGTGTAAACATGGCCCGTATTTGATAGTAACTGAGGCAAAATGTCACAAAGTGAAGGCTGAGGACTGGGCCCTGGGGTTCATCGGTTTGTTATCATGAGTGGGTGAACCGCACGGAGCGAGGGGCTGTGGTTATACAGGGCATGGCACAGCCACACTGATCTGAAGGGAGGAACAGAATAGTTGAGGCTAGGTAAAGCTCACTGGAGGGAGAAAAGGTCACTAAAAAGAGTGTGGAACCAGGACAGTAAGGCCATCCAGAGAACAGAGGAACATGCTACTGGATCTTCTAGACATTCACCTGTGAAGGAACTCCATCTGTGATGTGTTTTTAATCTGTTTGTAGGACGCATATAAAACACAGGGACATGATGTCTTTTCCAGAACCCAGTTGTCTTCATCAGTCGTTGTCGAATGCTTCTGGAGAAAAATGTGTTGAGTTTAAGTCACCACCCACATTGGCTAGTGTGAATCAACTGGCTGGAAAACATGCTTTCCCAGTTTCTCAGTTATCATTTCTTAAAATAAATATGAATCTGTAGGCTCCTGGTTGTGATGTGAGAAATGAAGGACTGGTTGTCTTTGTGGACACCCATCCTTCTCTCTCACTAAGCTGTGGTAGGTGGTAATCATGAGAACAGACTTCACTAAGCTGCGGTAGGTGGTAATCATGAGAACAGACTTCACTAAGCTGCGGTAGGTGGTAATCATGAGAACAGACTTCACTAAGCTGCGGTAGGTGGTAATCATGAGAACAGACTTCACTAAGCTGCGGTAGGTGGTAATCATGAGAACAGACTTCACTAAGCTGCGGTAGGTGGTAATCATGAGAACAGACTTCACTAAGCTGCGGTAGGTGGTAATCATGAGAACAGACTTCACTAAGCTGCGGTAGGTGGTAATCATGAGAACAGACTTCACTAAGCTGCGGTAGGTGGTAATCATGAGAACAGACTTCACTAAGCTGCGGTAGGTGGTAATCATGAGAACAGACTTCACTAAGCTGCGGTAGGTGGTAATCATGAGAACAGACTTCACTAAGCTGCGGTAGGTGGTAATCATGAGAACAGACTTCACTAAGCTGCGGTAGGTGGTAATCATGAGAACAGACTTCACTGTAATTCAGTGGAGGCTAGTGGGAGGAGCTATAGGAAGACGGGCTCATTGTAATAGCTGGAATGGAATTAATGGAATGGAGTCAAACATGTGGTTTTCATATGTTTGATGTGTTTGATACCGTTCCATTGATGCCATTCCAGTCATTACAATGAGCCCGTCCTCCTATAGCGCCTCCCACCAGCCTCCACCACTGTAATTATTCCAGTGCAGTCGGGGCCGAGAGTGACCGTTAAATAACCAGGCTTGTCATCTAAAAGTCAGACATGATGGAAATGAAATGAAAACACATCACAACACGCCTCTGCCACTGTCATTACAATTCCGCATGAGTGTTTGAGGATTCCGTGATCGGCAGCCAGAGCGCCTTGATTCATCGCGTGACAACGTTTTCATTTGGTCACAGGGTCGTCCAATCACCACCGACAACAGGCACTGAACCCAGCATAACCTGCCTTTAGCAGTAATCCCTGTTTTTTGGGGGGATTATTCAATATCCTAAATATCCCTGGAATATTTACAGGACAGCCTCTTATTCCTGATGGCCTGGAAAGCTGACCGACGGGCAAGATGAATATGACATTTCAGAGATGTTTTGATATCAGTCTTATCATGACACTGATGTAATGAGTGGAATGTGCACATACTGTACGCTATAAATAGTCAATAAAATGTATCACGTTTATCCCCAGCAAAAATGAAAATGAAAAAGAGTGTACAAAACATTAAGAACACCTTCCTAATATTGAGTTGCACCCCCTTTCTGCCCTCAAAACAGCCTCTATTTGTTGAGGCATGGACTCTACAAGGTGTCGAAAGAGTTCCCCAGGGATGCTGGCCCATGTTGACTCCAATGCTTCCCACAGTTGTGTCAAGTTTGCTGGATGTCCTTTGGGTGGTGGACCATTCTTGATAGACATGGGAAATGTTGAGTGTGAAAAACCTAGCAGCGTTGCAGTTCTTCACACAAACCGGTGCGCCTGGCATCTACTACCATGCCCCACTCAAAGGCACTTAAATATTTTGTCTTGCCCATTCACCCTCTGAATGGCACACATACACAATGTCTCAATTGTCTCAAGGCTTAACAATTAAAATCATTATTAAACCCCTCTCCTCCCCTTCATCTACACTGATTGAAGTGGATTTAACAAGTCACATCAATAAGGGGTGATATCTTTCACCTGGATTCACCTGGTGAGTCTATGTCATGGAAAGAGCAGGTGTTCTTAATGTTTTGTCCACTCAGTGTATATAGTATGCACAAATGTACTGTATGCCCTGGTTCAGAATTAAACAATGTCCGCAACACTGATATGGTTCGATTTTTCACATGTAAGAAATGCACCATTATATTTGTAATACCACTTCAAGAACAACTGTCAACATACCTGATCGGCTTCAGTCTTTCTCGTTAGGGGTTTGTTTGTTGTGGCTGCTTCCATCACTCTGAAGCACCACTGCCTTTCTGCTTCATTCCCACCTGCTGCAAAAAGAGAAGGTGCCAGACTTTGGTGCATCTCTGGGTGGCCTATTCCGGCAGAAGACCTCTTTAATTACGGTGCCTTCAGAAAGTTTTCACACCCCTTCACTTTTTCTACATTTTGTTATGTTACAGCTTGAATGTTACAGCTAGATTTTGTGTCACTGATCTACACACAATAGCCCATAATGTCAAAGTGGATGTATGTTTTTATTTTTTATTTTTTATTAATAAAAAATGAAAAGCTGAAATGTCAAGTCAATATGTATTCAACCCCTTTGTCATGGCCTAAATAAGTTCAGGAGTATGAATCTGCTTAACAAGTCACATAAAAGTTGCTACGTTGTTCAGTTTTGTTATTCTTTTGTCTTTTATCTTATGTTTGTTGTTGTTCTTGTTTGTTGTTGTTCTTGTTCTTGTTGTGTAGTAAATATTTCAGCTTTTATTTTCGTTGTTTTTCATTTGTTTCTTCTGTAAAGCACATTGCGTTGCGTTCCATGTCTGAAATGTGCTGTATAACTAAAGCTTGATTTGATTTGATTTTGACCAATTGGTAGATGAGTAAAAAAATAAAAAAAGCTGAAATTGAAAATCCCTTTGAGCACGGGGAAGTTATTAATTACACTTTGGATGTATCAATACACCAAGTCACTACAATGATACAGGCTTCATTCCTAACTTAGTTTCCAGAGAGGAAGGAAACCGCTCAGGGATTTCAGCATGAGGCCAATGTGTGTCTTTAAAACAGTTACAGAGTTTAATGGCTGTGATAGGCGAAAACTGAGGATGGATCAACAACATTGCAGTAACTCCACAATACTAACCTAAATGACAGAGTGAAAAGAAGGAAGGCTGTAAAGAATACAAATATTTTTAAATAAGGCACTAAAGTAATACTGCAAAGAATTTGGCAAAGCAATTAACTTTTTGTTCTGAATACAAAGTGTTATGTTTGGGGCAAATCCAATACAACACATTACTGAATATCACTCTCCATATTTTCAAGCATGGTGGTGGCTGCATCATGTTATGGGTATGCTTGTAATCTTTAAGGACTGGGAAATTTTTTCAGGATAAAGAAGAAAAGGAATGGAGCTAAACACAGGCAAAATCCTAGAGGAAAACCTGGTTCAGTCTGCTTTCAAACAGACACTGGGAGATAAATTCACCTTTCGGCAAGACAATAACCTAAAACACAAGTCCAAATACATCTGAGTTGCTTACCAAGAAGACAGTGAATGTTCTTGAGTGGACAGTTACAGTTTTGACTTAAATCTGCTTGAAAATATATGGCAAGACTTGAAAATGGTTGACTAGCAATGATCAACAACCAATTTGACAGAGCTTGAAGAATTAAAAAAATAATAATGTGCAAATATTGTACAATCCAGGTGTGGAAAGCTCTTAGAGATTTACCCAGAAAGACTCACAATTATTATCACTGCCAATGGTGATTCTAACATGTATTGACTCAGGGGTGTGAATACTTACGTACATGCGATATTTCTGTATTTAGTTTACAAAAAAACGTCAAAAGAAAATTCAAACATGTTTTCACTTTGTCATTATGGGGTATTGTGTGTAGATGGGTGAGGAAAAAATATATTTAATCAATTTTGAATTCAGGCTGTAACACAGCAGAATGTGGAATAAATCTTACTTTCTGAAGGCACTGCAGATTATTTCTAAGAGAGTTATGAGTTGCTGATTTCCTGTTTTCCATTGGCAGCCCGGCGATCTGTGTTTAGGAGCGCCCATCATAATGATAAGACATCTTGGTAATGGGCCCGACTGGCTATTGCGCCTAATGGGATTTGATCGTTCAGAATCGTCTCTGATCCAGATTTATTGGCGGCGGTGCTTGTCTTTGTCCATGAGTTGAGGCCATAATTACCTGCCTTTCTCCTCTTCTATCACCTATCTCCTCTACTCTCCTCTTCCTCCACTACTCCTCTTTCTCCTCTATTCTCCTCTTCCTCCACTATTCTCCTCTTTCTCCTCCACTCTCCTCTTCCTCCTCTATTCTCCTCTTTCTCCTCTATTCTCCTCTTCCTCCTCTATTCTCCTCTTTCTCCTCTATTCTCCTCTTTCTCCTCTATTCACCTCTTACTCCTCTATTCACCTCTTCCTCCTCTATTCTCCTCTTTCTCCTCTATTCTCCTCTTCCTCCTCTATTCTCCTCTTCCTCCTCTTTCTCCTCTATTCTCCTCTATTCTCCTCTTCCTCATCTATTCTCCTCTTCCTCCTCTATTCTCCTCTTCCTCCTCTATTCTCATTTTCCTCCTCTATTCTCCTCTTTCTCCTCTATTTTCCTCTTCCTCCTCTATTATCCTCTTCCTCCATTATTCTCCTCTTCCTCCACTATTTTCCTATATTCTCCTCTTTCTCCTATATTCTCCTCTTCCTCCTCTTTCTCCTCTATTCTCCTCTTCCTCCTCTATTCTCCTCTTCCTCCTCTATTCTCCTTTTCCTCCTCTATTCTACTCTTCTTCCACTATTCTCCTCTTCCTCCTCTATTCTCTTCTTCCTCCATTATACTCATCTTCCTCCTCTATTTTCCTCTATTCTCCGCTTTCTCCACTATTCTCCTCTTTCTCCTCTATTTTCCTCTATTCTCTTCCTCCTCTTCTATTCTCCTCTTCCTACTCTATTCTCCTCTTTCTCCTCTTCCTCCTCTATTCTCCTCTTCCTCCTCTTTCTCCTCTATTCTCCTCTATTCTCCTCCTCCTCATCTATTCTCCTCTTTCTCCTCTATTCTCCTCTTCCTCCTCTATTCTCCTCTTCCTGCTCTATTCTCCTCATCTTCCACCATTCCCCTCTTTCTCCTCTGTTATCCTCGTCCTCCTCTATTCATCTCTTCCTCCTCCTTTTTCCTCTATTCTCCTCTTCCTCCATTATTCTCCTCTTCCTCCTCTATTTCCCTCTATTCTCCTCTTTCTCCTATATTCTCCTCTGCCTCCTCTTTCTCCTCTGTTCTCCTCTTCCTCCTCTATTCTCCTCTTCCTCCTCTATTTTCCTCTATTCTCCTCTTTCTCCTCTATTCTCCTCTTCCTCCTCTTTATCCTCTATTCTCCTCTTCCTCCTCTATTCTCCTCTTTCTTATATATTCTCCTCTTTCTCCTCTATTCTCCTCTTCCTCCTCTATTCTCCTCTTCCTCCTCAATTCTCCGCTTTCTCCTCTATTCTCCTCTTCCTCCTCTATTTTCCTCTATTCTCCTCTTTCTCCTCTATTCTCCTCTTCCTACTCTATTCTCCTATATTCTCCTCTTCCTCCTCTATTCTCCTCTTTCTCCTCTATTCTCCTCTTCCTCCTCTATTCTCCCCTTTCTCCTCTATTTTCCTCTTCCTCCTCTATTATCCTCTTCCTCCACGATTCTCCTCTTCCTCCACTATTTCCCTCTATTCTCCTCTTTCTCCTATTTTCTCTTCTTCCTCCTCTATTCTCCTCTTCCTCCTCTATTCTCCTCTTCCTCCTATATTCTCCTCTATTCTCCTCTTCCTCCTCTACTCTCCTCTACTCTCCTCTTCCTCCTCTATTCTCATTTTCTCCTCTATTCTCCTCTATTCTCCTCTTCCGCCTCTATTCTCCTCTTTCTCCTCTATTCTCATCTATTCTCCTCTATTCTCCTCTTCCTCCTCCATTGTCCTCTTTCTCCTATATTCTCCTCCATTATCCTCTTCCTCCTTTATTCTCTTCTTCCTCCTCTATTCTCCTCTTCCTCCTCTACTCTCCTCTTCCTCCTCTATTCTCCTCTATTCTCCTATATTCTCCTCTATTCTCCTCTATCTCCTCTTTTTCTTTCTCCTCTATTCTCCTCTATTCTCCTCTATTCTCCTCTTCCTCCTCTATTCTTCTCTTCCTCCTCTATTCTCCTCTATTCTCCTCTTCCTCCTCTATTCTCGTCTTTCTCCTCTATTCTCCTCTTTCTCCTCTATTCTCCTCTTCATCTCTATTCTCCTCTATTCTCTTCTATTCTCTTTCTCCTTTATTCTCCTCTTCCTCCTCTATTCTCCTCTTCCTCCTCTACTCTCCTCTTCCTCCTCTATTCTCCTCTATTCTCCTATATTCTCCTCTATTCTCCTCTATCTCCTCTTTTTCTTTCTCCTCTATTTTCCTCTATTCTCCTCTATTCTCCTCTTCCTCCTCTATTCTCCTCTTCCTCCTCTATTCTCCTCTATTCTCCTCTTCCTCCTCCATTCTCCTCTTCCTCCTCTATTCCTTCTTTCTCCTATTTTCTCATCTTCCTCCTCTATTCTCCTCTTCCTCCTCTAATCTCCTCTATCTCCTCTATTCTCCTCTATTCTCCTCTATTCTCCTCTTCCTCCTCTAATCTCCTCTATCTCCTCTATTCTCCTCTATTCTCCTCTATTCTCCTCTTTCTCATCTATTCTCCTCTATCTCCTCTATTCTTCTCTATTCTCCTCTTCCTCCTCTATTCTCCTCTTCCTCCTCTATTCTCCTCTTTCTTCTCTATTCTCCTCTTTCTCCTCTATTCTCTTCTATTCTCGTATTTTTCCTATATTCTCCTCTTTCTCCTCTATTCTCCTCTATTCTCATCTTCCTCCTCTATTCTCCTCTTGCTCCTCTATTCTCATCTTTCTCCTCCATTCTCCTCTTCCTCCTCTATTCTCCTCTATTCTCCTCTTTCTCATCTATTCTCCTCATTCTTTTCTTTTCTCCTCTTCCTCCTCTACTCTCCTCTTCCTCCTCTATTCTAATTTTCTCCTCTATTCTCCTCTATTCTCCTCTTCCTCCTCTATTCTCCTCTTCCTCCTCTATTTTCCTATATTCTCCTCCTCTTCCTCCTCTACTCTCCTCTACTCTCCTCTTCCTCCTCTATTCTCATTTTCTCCTCTATTCTCCTCTATTCTCCTCTTCGTCCTCTATTCTCCTCTTTCTCCTCTATTCTCCTCTATTCTCCTCTATTCTCCTCTTTCTCCTCTATTCTCCTCTATCTCGTCTTCCTCCTCTATTCTCCTCTATTCTCCTCTATTCTCCTCTTCCTCTTCTATTCTTCTCTTCCTCCTCTATTTTCCTCTATTCTCCTCTTTCTCCTCTATTCTCATCTTCCTATTCTTTCTCCTCTATTCTTCTCTTCCTCCTTTATTCTCCTCTTCCTCCTCTATTCTCCTCTTCCTCCTCTACTCACCTCTTCCTCCTCTATTCTCTTCTATTCTCGTATTTTTCCTATATTCTCCTCTTTCTCCTCTATTCTCCTCTATTCTCATCTTCCTCCTCTATTCTCCTCTTGCTCCTCTATTCTCATCTTTCTCCTCCATTCTCCTCTTCCTCCTCTATTCTCCTCTATTCTCCTCTTTCTCATCTATTCTCCTCATTCTTTTCTTTTCTCCTCTTCCTCCTCTATTCTCCTCTTCCTCCTCTACTCTCCTCTTCCTCCTCTATTCTAATTTTCTCCTCTATTCTCCTCTAGTCTCCTCTTCCTCCTCTATTCTCCTCTTCCTCCTCTATTCTCCTATATTCTCCTCCTCTTCCTCCTCTACTCTCCTCTACTCTCCTCTTCCTCCTCTATTCTCATTTTCTCCTCTATTCTCCTCTATTCTCCTCTTCGTCCTCTATTCTCCTCTTTCTCCTCTATTCTCCTCTATTCTCCTCTATTCTCCTCTTTCTCCTCTATTCTCCTCTATCTCGTCTTCCTCCTCTATTCTCCTCTATTCTCCTCTATTCTCCTCTTCCTCTTCTATTCTTCTCTTCCTCCTCTATTTTCCTCTATTCTCCTCTTTCTCCTCTATTCTCATCTTCCTATTCTTTCTCCTCTATTCTTCTCTTCCTCCTTTATTCTCCTCTTCCTCCTCTATTCTCCTCTTCCTCCTCTACTCACCTCTTCCTCCTCTATTCTCCTCTATTCTCCTATATTCTCCTCTATTCTCCTCTATCTCCTCTTTTTCTTTCTCCTCTATTCTACTCTATTCTCCTCTTTCTTCTCTATTCTCCTCTATTCTCCTCTTCCTCCTCTATTCTCCTCTTCCTCCTCTATTCTCCTCTATTCTCCTCTTCCTCCTCTATTCTCATTTTTCTCCTCTATTCTCCTCTTTCTCTCTATTCTCCTCTATTCTCTTCTATTCTCTTTCTCCTCTATTCTCCTCTTTCTCCTCTATTCTCCTTTATTCTCCTCTTCCTCCACTATTCTCCTCTTGCTCCTCTATTCTCCTCTTGCTCCTCTATTCTCCTCTTCCTCCTCCATTCTCCTCTTCCTCCTCTATTTCTTCTTTCTCCAATTTTCTCATCTTCCTCCTCTATTCTCCTCTTCCTCCTCTATTCTCCTCTATCTCCTCTTCCTCCTCTATTCTCCTCTATTCACCTCTTTCTCATCTATTCTCCTCTTTCTCATCTATTCTCCTCTATTCTCTTCTTCCTCCTCTATTCTCCTCTATTCTCTTCTATTCTCCTCTTGCTCCTCTATTCTTCTCTTTCTCCTCCATTCTCCTCTTCCTCCTATATTCTCCTCTATTCTCCTCTTCCTCCTCTATTCTCCTCTATTCTCTTCTATTCTCCTCTTTCTCCTCTACTCTCCTCTTCTCCTCTATTCTCCTCTATCTCCTCTATTCTCCTCTATTCGCCTCTTCCTCCTCTATTCTCCTCTTCCTCCTCTATTCTCCTCTTTCTTCTCTATTCTCCTCTTTCTCCTCTATTCTCTTCTATTCTCGTATTTTTCCTATATTCTCCTCTTTCTCCTCTATTCTCCTCTATTCTCATCTTCCTCCTCTATTCTCCTCTTGCTCCTCTATTCTCATCTTTCTCCTCCATTCTCCTCTTCCTCCTCTATTCTCCTCTATTCTCCTCTTTCTCATCTATTCTCCTCATTCTTTTCTTTTCTCCTCTTCCTCCTCTATTCTCCTCTTCCTCCTCTACTCTTCTCTTCCTCCTCTATTCTAATTTTCTCCTCTATTCTCCTCTATTCTCCTCTTCCTCCTCTATTCTCCTCTTCCTCCTCTATTCTCCTCTATTCTCCTCCTCTTCCTCCTCTACTCTCCTCTACTCTCCTCTTCCTCCTCTATTCTCATTTTCTCCTCTATTCTCCTCTATTCTCCTCTTCGTCCTCTATTCTCCTCTTTCTCCTCTATTCTCCTCTATTCTCCTCTATTCTCCTCTTTCTCCTCTATTCTCCTCTATCTCGTCTTCCTCCTCTATTCTCCTCTATTCTCCTCTATTCTCCTCTTCCTCTTCTATTCTTCTCTTCCTCCTCTATTTTCCTCTATTCTCCTCTTTCTCCTCTATTCTCATCTTCCTATTCTTTCTCCTCTATTCTTCTCTTCCTCCTTTATTCTCCTCTTCCTCCTCTATTCTCCTCTTCCTCCTCTACTCACCTCTTCCTCCTCTATTCTCCTCTATTCTCCTATATTCTCCTCTATTCTCCTCTATCTCCTCTTTTTCTTTCTCCTCTATTCTACTCTATTCTCCTCTTTCTTCTCTATTCTCCTCTATTCTCCTCTTCCTCCTCTATTCTCCTCTTCCTCCTCTATTCTCCTCTATTCTCCTCTTCCTCCTCTATTCTCATTTTTCTCCTCTATTCTCCTCTTTCTCTCTATTCTCCTCTATTCTCTTTTATTCTCTTTCTCCTCTATTCTCCTCTATTCTCCTCTATTCTCCTTTATTCTCCTCTTCCTCCACTATTCTCCTCTTGCTCCTCTATTCTCCTCTTGCTCCTCTATTCTCCTCTTCCTCCTCCATTCTCCTCTTCCTCCTCTATTTCTTCTTTCTCCTATTTTCTCATCTTCCTCCTCTATTCTCCTCTTCCTCCTCTATTCTCCTCTATCTCCTCTTCCTCCTCTATTCTCCTCTATTCACCTCTTTCTCATCTATTCTCCTCTTTCTCATCTATTCTCCTCTATTCTCTTCTTCCTCCTCTATTCTCCTCTATTCTCTTCTATTCTCCTCTTGCTCCTCTATTCTTCTCTTTCTCCTCCATTCTCCTCTTCCTCCTATATTCTCCTCTATTCTCCTCTTCCTCCTCTATTCTCCTCTATTCTCTTCTATTCTCCTCTTTCTCCTCTACTCTCCTCTTCTCCTCTATTCTCCTCTATTCTCCTCTATTCTCTTCTTTTCTCCTCTTTCTCCTCTATTCTCCTCTTGCTCCTCTATTCTCCTCTTGCTCCTCTATTCTCCTCTTTCTCATCCATTCTCCTCTTCCTCCTCTATTCTCCTCTTTCTCCTGTTTTCTCCTCTTCCTCCTCTATTCTCCCCTTTCTCCTCCATTCTCCTCTTCCTCCTCTATTCTCCTCTTTCTCCTATTTTCTCCTCTATTTCCTCTATTCTCCTCTACCTCCTCTTTCTCCTCATTCTCCTCTTCCTCCTCTATTCTCCTCTTCCTCCTCTATTCTCTTCTTACTTCTCTTTTCTCCTCTTTCTCCTCTACTCGCTCCTTTCTCCTCTCATGTCCCTTTTTGCTTATTAGATGGAGCAGAAAGGAATTATTTCTCAGTCATTTTCATTCGGCATGCGTTAGCAGGCACCACTGGAGGCAAATCATGAAAACTAATCGGCTAGGTGTGTGGATGGCCTCAGTTCAACTCTCAAATAGGAATTCAACCACAGAGCTTGATGGTTTAGTCCAAATCTCTCTCCCTCTCGCTCTCTCTGTCTCTCTTCCTCCCCCCCCCCCCTCTCTTTCTCTCTCTCTCTGTCTCTCTTCCTTCCCCTCCCCCTCTCTGTCTCTCTCTCTCTTTCCCTGCCTATCTCATTCTCTCTCTACTGGCTCAATTTGTCCAGAGCATGAAGGGCACTTTGTCCGCTGGTCAGTGCAGGCCTGTGCTCAGACAATTTGCCCGCTGGTCAGTGCAGGTCTGTGCTCAGACACTGTGGCCAGTGGAGTGAGTGAAAAAGCGTGTGTGTATTCAGAGGAGAACTGGAGACAGGACACACACCGCCAGTTATTGTGACAAACACACAGTCAAGCGTACAAGTTACACACCTCACACTCACAAATAAACACACACACACTCACACACACTCACACACACACAGCCAAAGCTGCTGTCCCATGTTATAGAGGCATTAAGCCAATTCCCATTACACAATGTGTATTTAAACACTCTATTTTCCATACAGCTCATTCTGTTATTTCTACTACTGTACATTGTATTTTAGTTACCCTGTTTATGCGCACCATATATAATTTATTTATATACTGGATTCTTGACATAGCTCACTCTAATGTACACTACATGACCAAAAGTACGTGGGCACCTGCTCGTTGAACATCTCATTCCAAAATCATGGGCATTAATATGGAGTTGGTCCCCCTTTGCTGCAATGACAGCCTCCTCTCTTCTGGGAAGGCTTTCCACTAGATGTTGGAACATTGCTGCGGGGACTTGCTTCCATTCAGCCACAAGAGCATTAGTGAGGTCGGGCACTGATGTTGGGTGATTAGGCCTGGCTCGCAGTCGTAGTTCCAATTCATCCCAAAGGTGTTTGATGAGGTTAGGGCTCTGTGCAGGCCAGTCAAGTTCTTCCACACCAATCTCGACAAATATTTTCTGTATGGACCTTGCTTTGTGAACGAGGGCATTGTCATGCTGAAACAGGAAAGGGCCTTCCCCAATACTGTTGCCACAAAGTTGGAAGCACAGAATCGTCTAGAATGTCATTGTATGCTGTAGCGTTAAGATTTCCCTTCACTGGAACTAAGGGGCCTAGCCCGAACCATGAAAAACAACCACAGAACATTATTCCTCCTCCACCAAACTTTACACTTGGCACGATGCATTGGGGCAGGTAGCATTCTCCTGGCATCCACCAAACCCAGATTCGTCCATCGGACTGCCAGATGGTGAAGCACGATTCATCATTCCAGAGAACGCGTTTCCACTGCTCCATAGTCCAATGGCGTTGAGCTTTACACCACTCCAGCCGATGCTTGGCATTGCCCATGGTGATCTTAGGCTTGTGTGCGGCTGCTCGGCCATGGAAACCCATTTCATGAAGCTCCTGACGAACAGTTATTATGCTGACGTTGCTTCCAGAGGCAGTTTGGAACTCGGTAGTGAGTGTTGCAACTCACTACCGAGCTTGTGTGGCCTACCACTTCGCGGCTGAGCCGTTGTTGCTCCTAGACGTTTCCACTTCACAATAACAGAACTTACAGTTGACTGAGGCAGCTCTAGCAGGGCAGAAAGTTGACAAACTGACTTTTTGGAAAGGTGGCATCCTATGACGGTGCAACATTGAAAGTCACTGAGCTCTTCAGTAAGGCCATTCTACTGCCAATGTTTGTCTATGGACATTGCATGGCTGTGTGCTCGATTTTATACAGACGTCAGCAACAGGTGTGGCTGAAATAGCCGAATCCACTCATTTGAAGGGGTGTCCACATACTTTTATATATATAGTGTATCTACTGCTGTACATATCAATCTTAGTATAGCTGTATATACGTATAGATTGCATTACTGTTACAGTGCAATTTGGGTTATTAATTGGATTTGTTTAGACATTTCTAGATTTCTTATTTCTTATTTTTTATTTTACTTTACTGTATTTTTGTACTTGTTTGACATTTTACTACATTGTTAGGAGCTAGTAGCATAAGCATTTCGCTGCACCCGCTATAACATCTGCTTAACTGTGTATGTGCAATAAATACACTGCTCAAAAAAATAAAGGGAACACTTAAACAACACATCCTAGATCTGAATGAATGAAATAATCTTATTAAATACTTTTTTCTTTACATAGTTGAATGTGCTGACAACAAAATCACACAAAAATTATCAATGGAAATCAAATTTAGCAACCCATGGAGGTCTGGATTTGGAGTCACCCTCAAAATTAAAGTGGAAAACCACACTACATGCTGACCCAACTTTGATGTAATGTCCTTAAAACAAGTCAAAATGAGGCTCAGTAGTGTGTGTGGCCTCCACGTGCCTGTATGACCTCCCTACAACGCCTGGGCATGCTCCTGATGAGGTGGCGGATGGTCTCCTGAGGGATCTCCTCCCAGACCTGGACTAAAGCATCCGCCAACTCCTGGACAGTCTGTGGTGCAACGTGGCGTTGGTGGATGGAGCGAGACATAATGTCCCAGATGTGCTCAATTGGATTCAGGTCTGGGGAACGGGCGGTCCATAGCATCAATGCCTTCCTCTTGCAGGAACTGCTGACACACTCCAGCCACATGAGGTCTTGCATTAGGAGGAACCCAGGGCCAACCGCACCAGCATATGGTCTCACAAGGGGTCTGAGGATCTCATCTCGGTACCTAATGGCAGTCAGGCTACCTCTGGCGAGCACATGGAGGGCTGTGCGGCCCCCCAAAGAAATGCCACCCCACACCATGACTGACCCACCGCCAAACCGGTCATGCTGGAGGATGTTGCAGGCAGCAGAACATTCTCCACGGCATCTCCAGACTCTGTCATGTCTGTCACGTGCTCAGAGTGAACCTGCTTTCATCTGTGAAGAGCACAGGGCGCCAGTGGCGAATTTGCAAATCTTGGTGTTCTCTGGCAAATGCCAAACGTCCTGCACGGTGTTGGGCTGTAAGCACAACCCCCACCTGTGGACGTCGGGCCCTCATACCACCCTCATGGAGTCTGTTTCTGACTGTTTGAGCAGACACATGCACATTTGTGGCCTGCTGGAGGTCATTTTGCAGGGCTCTGTCAGTGCTCCTCTTGCTCCTCCTTATACAAAGGTGGAGGTAGCGGTGCTGCTGCTGGGTTGTTGCCCTCCTACGGCCTCCTCCACGTCTCCTGATGTACTGGCCTGTCTCCTGGTAGCGCCTCCATGCTCTGGACACTACGCTGACAGCAAACCTTCTTGCCACAGCTCGCATTGATGTGCCATCCTGGATGAGCTGCACTACCTGAGCCACTTGTGTGGGTTGTAGACTCCGTCTCATGCTACCACTAGAGTGAAAGCACCGCCAGCATTCAAAAGTGACCAAAACATCAGCCAGGAAGCATAGGAACTGAGAAGTGGTCTGTGGTCACCACCTGCAGAACCACTTCTTTATTGGGGGGTCTTGCTAATTGCCTATAATTTCCACCTGTTGTCTATTCCATTTGCACAACAGCATGTGACATTTATTGTCAATCAGTGTTGCTTCCTAAGTGGACAGTTTGATTTTCACAGAAGTGTGATTGACTTGGAGTTACATTGTGTTGTTTAAGTGTTCCCTTTATTTTTTTGAGCAGTGTGTGTGCAATAAACTTTTTATTTGTTCATACACACACACACACTTCATGGAGGCCAGTGCCTATAATACATTAAACATTATATTTTATATACATATACTATAAACATTAGCTGTACCTAAAGGTAGTGTGAGCTTAGCAGTCAGCACAATATTAGTTTGCGCCCAACATCAGTGACTGACCTCACTAATGCTCTTGTGGCTGAATGGAAGTAAATCCCTGCAGCAATGGTCCAACATCTTGTGGAAAGCCTTCCCAGAAGAGTGGAGACTGTTATAGCAGCAGGGAGGACCAACTCCATATTACAGTTGTTTTCAATTGCTAACATGCATTGGTCAAAACTGAAGTCACATTGTCAAAACTCTTCACACAGTCAACGAAATAGAAGTGTATCTGAACCAAACTGTGAATCATTTTTCATTGCTTTCACAAAAAATGCATTAAATTACCACAATCTCCGAACTCCATGAACTATTTTCTCATTCATGCTCCACCACCTGCAAAACTATATATTTGCAGCACGTTTTCAAATGCTAACACACTGTTTCCAAAACTGTTAAAAACACATTCAAAAAAGAATGATGGCAAATGTCTTGCATTTCTGCAGTAACCAGATTGAAACATATAGAAAATCTCAGCAGAATATTTACACTTTTTTCCAATTACTAACACACTAAAATGACATGCACAGCACAATTATTTAAACTGACACACAGAGAGCAAAACCTCTTCTCAAGTCTCCAAAAGTCTAAACACATTTTCTGCTTTACACACATTTTGCAATTCAAAATGGCACTTTTTAAATGCACTGCACACGGTTCTCTGCATAAGACACAACAATCTGACATAAAGTCACATGTTTGCCATTTCAAAACACTGCCATTCAAAATGACACTACATGAGCTATATGGCCAATACATGTGCCACCTGGCCAAACACCTCAATGGTTAATTGTTACCACTTCAATCAGGAAGTAAGCACTATGAAAAGACCACAGGTGAGCACCTTTTGTTTTACAACAACAATGGAAGACGTTGCAGAGAGAGGAAGAGGAAGAGGAAGAGGGAGGCTGAGAATGAGAGGGGGAGTAAGAGTGAGAGGTAGGGGTAGAGCTGGTAGAGGAGTTCATGGCCAAAGAAGACAACAACTTCAAATGAAATCAGAGCAACCTTAGTTGATCATGTCATCAACCATGGGCTGACAATGCGAGAGGCTGGACAGAGAGTGCAGCCCAACTTGAGACGTTTTACTGTCGCCTGTGTCATCCGGACATTTAGACTGGAGTACAGGTATGTAACCAACATTTCTTTCACACTATGTAGTACACCCCCATGTCATAGTGTATCAGTTGGGTGACACCTGTTTACTTCATGAATGGCTGATATCATACACTAACTGCACAGGTTTCCTGTACAATTTACTCTACTGTGGGGGAAATATCTTTAGGCTGCATTGTCCAAGCCCTATATTTTAGTTTTTTTGTTTTTCTAAAGGACTGAGAGACGCAACCATGGTGGAGGAAGGGGCCAAATGTTCACCGGTGTACAGGAAGCTGCCATTGTAAACTTGGTTTTGGAAAATAATACAATTAGATTACGAGAAATTCAAAGCCACATCATCCAAGACAACACCATATTCAACAACATTCAACGAGTCAGTCTGTCCACATTGGCTCGCATTCTCAAGCGAAACCAAATCAGAATGAAACAACTTTATAAGGTGCCGTTTGAGAGAAACTCAAAGAAACAAAGAGGTCAGATGAGCATATGTGGATGTAAGTACAATATTGACTGCAGTACACTACACGCAACATTGTTTCCCAGTGTACTGGATAACACCATATTGACTGCTTTTGTTCTTTGTTTTCAGGGAGTACTGGAAATGGATGCTCATGCAATCCCACATGAGTTCATCTTTATAGATGAGGCTGGGTTCAACCTAGCAAAGACCAGAAGAAGGGGGAGAAAAGTCATTGGCCACAGAGCCATTATAGATGTTCCAACGTGGTGGGAACATCACAATGTGCGCTGCCATCTCCAATACGCATGGTGTCCTCCACCGTCATGCCAACCTTGGACCATACAACACAGCCAATATTCTCACATTTCTGGACAGACTCCACAACATTCTCATACCACCAGAGCGTGTGAATGATGCAGACCATCAAAGAACCTGGTACGTTGTAGTATGGGACAACGTGAGCTTTCATCGTGCAGCCCCAGTCCAAAACTGGTTTGCTGACCACCCACCATTTCTCGTGCAATACCTCCCACCATACTCATCATTTCTGAACCCCATAGAAGAGTTCTTTTCGGCATGGCGGTGGAAGGTATACGACCGGCAGCCCTTTGTGCGCATGCCTCTTGTGCAGGCTATGGAAGAGGCATGTGATGAGATTGATGTGAGTGCGATTCAGGGATGGATAAGGCACTCAAGGCGCTTCTTCCCTCGATGTCTGGCAAGGGAAGATATTGCCTGTGATGTGGACGAGGCGTTGTGGCCAGACCCAGCTGTGCGGCAAGATGCTGCCTAATTATTTTTCTTGCCTCTTTTTGTTTTTCTATATAATTTTTCTGCACATTATTTCTGCAATTTTCTTTTTCAGTTTACTGTTTTTCGTGAGCATATTTTTGTTCAGTCCAATGTAAATATATCTGCTGTGCATATGTTGCACTGACTTGTTTGGTGAAAAAAAATACAAAATAATGTTTCAACAGCGTGTGTGTGTATCTGCAAATATTTCTGTGCATGTGAACAATCGGAATAATTTTCTACAATTTGAACTATTTTTGTATTATGGCAAAGCATACTAAAGATGACAGTGCTTTTCATTATGTCTAGTTGGTTAGACAAATATCTGGTAATATGAATGAAGTGTGTGCCATTTCGTGCAAACGTTTGATTTTGATAATGCTATATGTAGTTTTGGTTGCAGTGCTTCAATTTGCAGGAGATATGAGGTATTTTGCAGTTTGGGTGTTTGGTTTTGTGAATTGTGTTAAGTATTTTGATAAAACCAGCCTAGTTTGCAAAATTGTGTTTTAGCAATTGGGAAAAACTGTAATCATTCCAAACACAGCTGATTGAAATTTCAGCTGAAAGCCTACCCAAGTGTCCTGTTTTTAGCCTTGTTACCAAACAGACAAAAGAGGACGGCTTCAGAATGATTTAGTATGGAAACATGGATCAAGGAAGACAGGTTGGTAGGGGAAGAAGAGGGGCAGGGAGAGGGAGAATGGGTGGAGGACAAAAGAGAGGAAGGTCAAGAGCGGTGGTCTCTGATGAGATAAGGGCCACAATTATTGACCATGTTGTAAACCATGGTCTCTCTTTGAGAGAGGCCGGTTTAAGGGTGCAACCAAATTTGCAGCGTTCAACAGTTGCATCAATAGTACGAATTTTCCGGCAAAACAACAGGTGAGATGTGCATCCTTCAATGATAATTGAACTACATATTACAGTACAATACAGTATGTTCACATTTTTACATGTACTGACATTTTTAAATATATTGATTGTTTTGTGTTTTTCAGTTGGATCCAAAGGTTGCCTCCCACAGGAGGGAGAGCCAGAACATTATCAGATCCGCAGGAAATTACCATTGTTGACATGGTAATTGGCAACAATGCAATAAAACCGCGGGAAATTCGGGACAGAGTGCTAGCAGACAATATCACTTTTGGGAATGTGAATATGGTCAGCACAACGACAATTGCCAGAGTCCTAGAGAAACATAAAATATGGATGAGGCAGTTGTACACTGTACCCTTTGAGAGAAACGGTGAACGTGTGAAAGAACTCCGGTATCAATATGTCCAGGTAAGATGTCTGTTCAATAACCAAACAGGGTACATACACAGCTATGCATAATGTAAAGTACTGTAAAACTGTGAATTTGCTTTATTTTAGAGAGTAATGGAGATGGAAGCCAGGCAAACTGCACATACATTCATCTTTGTGGATGAAGCTGGATTCAACCTGGGCAAAAACACGCCGCCGGGGAAGAAATGTGATTGGACAGAGAGTAACCGTGGATGTCCCAGGCCAGAGAAGAGCTAACATCACAATGTGTGCAGCACTGTCCAATGATGGTTTGCTCTTTCACAAACCACTCATTGGCCCCTACAATACAGAGAGGCTCATTTATTTTCTGGATGACCTGCATAATCGACTTGTGCCAGCGGAGGAGAGAGGAGCATGAAACTCCCCTACCTTCGTGGTTGTGTGGGATAATGTGGCATTCCACCACTCTGCTGCAGTCACAGACTGGTTTGCTTCACATCCCAGGATGTCAGTACTATTCCTGCCTCCATACTCCCCCTTCCTAAACCCCATAGAGGAGTTTTTCTCTGCGTGGAGGTGGAAGGTTTATGACCACCATCCACATGACCAGATGTCCCTACTGGATGCCATGAATGCGGGGTGTGGAGACACTTCTCCTGAAGACTGCCAGGGTTAGATTAGACATTCCAGAAGATACTTTCCAAGATGCATCGCCAGAGAAGAAAGAATATGTGATGTTGATGGGAACTTGTGGCCCAATGCAGGAGAGAGGGAGATATAGAACCCTCACAGTACTCTACAGTACTGATTATACTATATATATTGTTGATGTTTTTTGTTGTTGTAATTATTATAGCAGCCCTGGAATTTCAGGATTTTGTTTTTTGTTTCAACTTTTTATTTTTCACAAGTAAATTACTATATGCAAAGATATAGAAAAAAAAAAGGCTATTGAAGCAAATTGCTGCATTTCTGAATCATTCTTGTTACATATACTTTAGTACAGTCAATAAAGTGAAAAGGTGTTATTCTTATTATATAATGAAATACTGATTTATGTGAAAAATCAGTCAGGCATCAAAGAGAAAAGTTCATCATTTATGTAATGCTCCCTGTTGTTAGGGTTTTTAGCTCAGTGGGTTATGAGTGACAATGTATGCTTTCTGAGTGAGAATTGTTGCCAGTGTTATGGTCGAACAAGCTTATTTTGAGACATTTATGAAGTGTTTTAGTGGTTTGAGTGAGTTTTGGAGGTGAGATTAACTCAGACTGTGTGAAGAGTTTTGAAAAAGTGGCTTCAGTATTGACCGATGCTTGTTAGCAATTGAAAGAAAACTGTAATACCCATGATTTTGGAATGAGCTGTTCGACGAACAGATGTCCACATACTTTTGTTCATGTAGTGTATCTCACTCTAATATACACTACATGACAAAAGTATGTGTAACTGTATATTCAAGAACACTTCACTCCTGTCCTCTCTTGTGTGAAGGTTTAGCTTCCCTTCCTGATCAAAACTTTCGGTTTCTTAACTGAAATCTTTCTCCGTCTCAACCCGAAACCCAATAGGCCTGACTGGGGAAACCACCTGACTGGGGAAACCACCTGACTGGGGAAACCTGGGCTCCACAAGCCCCCCTGGAAAAGTGTTTAGGCGGATGCCACTGTTGGGGAAGCAGAACACACACACAGAAGATAATCCTGCTGAAAATACCTCCAGGAATGTCAGGGTTTTGACCTTGAGATTGAACTTCACACTTCACCCTGTGTGTGTGTGTGTGTGTGTGTGTGTGTGTGTGTGTGTGTGTGTGTGTGTTTGTGTGTGTGTGTGTGTGTGTGTGTGTATGTGTGTGTAGGGCTGTGTGTGTGTGTGTGTGTGTGTCTGTGTGTGTGTCTGTGTGTTGTGTGTGTGTGTGTGTACGTGTGTGTAGGACTGTGTGTGTGTGTGTGTGTGGTGTTTGATGTTGTTTTATATCATGATAATATTCCATACAGCTTGTTACTATAGCCACTCACATTTCAAAGTGCATCACTTAGAAACCATATGCACAGCTGAATGCTGGAAACACTTGGCTACTCAATTTGTTGTTTTTGACTAAATGTAGCCAATTTAAGATATATTATAAATACTGCACTTGTTTTTGCACAGATTCCGAGACGTGGTTAGCTTCTGCTAGGACAGCTATTTCTTCTCTCGGAAATCCCACTTAACAGACAATTTGAAACCTGCTTGACAGAGCCGCTAACCTTGGCTACCTAGCTAAGCTGCTAGCTAAGCTACTAGCCATCATGCTAATGAAGATAGCTGCTTAGATATTCCCAATTTGGGTCTGCCTCTTCTCATGGAGGCATCCCCATTCAGAGGAAGAGACGAGCGCTTCCTGCGTTGTAGGAGTTGTGTTTACTATCCTCTTTTCCGGAACACTGTGGACCGACCAGAGTTTCAATGCAACAACTGCCTGGGGAAACCATGGCCGACTACCTTCTCCTTCTCTACACCTCAGTCTGGACGCTGTTCCGATATAGTGAGAGTATCACCACCTTGTCACCACTCTTTGACTGACTGGCCTCTCACTAGGGAAGTCTCCCCTGCCTGTGGAAAAATGGAACAGGACCGACTCCTCCAAAGGACCTAACGAATGCAGTGGGGCGGCAGGTAGCTTAGTGGTTAAGAGCGTTGTGCCAGTAACCGAACGGTTGCAGGTTCTAATCCCCGAGCCAACTAGGTGAAAAATCTGTCTATGTGCCCTTGAGCAAGGCACTTAACCCTAATTGCTCCTGTAAGTCGCTCTGGATAAGAGCGTCTGCTAAATAATGTAAATGTAAAATGTAAATGAATGCCACAGGCTCCGATCCCGCTATCCAGCAATGGATACAGGTCACCCGCCGTAAGCCTAATGGAAGGCAGCGGTCAATGGTGAAAGCGCTTCTTTGAGTGTGGGAAGCCCAATCCAGACATCAAACAGCTTCGCCCCCTTGACTCAGAGGTTGCCGCGCCATCGTCCTCTACACTGGTTCCAACCCAGGGGGATCCTACCCCGGGTTCAGATCATCCGAGCCCCCCAGCGGACCGCGAGAGTGTCTGAGACTCCGGCCCCTTCGTCAGTCACGATGGATTCTACGGCTTGCTCGGGTCCATTGGGCCCCACCTCCCATCGGTCCTCGAGGAGGAGTCTCCTAAACCAGTTGAGGTGGAAAATTGGTCATGTCACCAGCTGTCATAATCGGCAGCTCTATGATGAGAAACATCTCAGTTCCTGGGCAAACCGTGCTGTCCTGGAGCATGAGCACACAGGACATTACAAGACTGGTTCCTACCTTTCTACGTGTCGTAGTCCACGTGGGTTCAAACGACATTAGGAGGGCTAGCTCAGAACTGCTGAAACAAGATTTTAAATAACTGATTCTAGCTCTGAAAGACAGCAAAAAGAATAATGCAGGCCCTGTACCATCGCTGGGCTGCAAAAAATATTCTGCTGGCTACTGGCTTTACACAGCTGGCTAAAAGACTACTGTAGCGCTGTTGGCATCTTTTATAGATAACTTTTACACCTTTTGGAAACAGAAGATGCTCTACAGGAATGATGGAGTCCATCCAAATCATCTTGGTGCCTGGACCCTGTCCTTGCATTTCAAGACCACGTTGAGACAATGACTTATCAGTGACCCATGTATTACTCAGATAATCCCTACCATTGTGTCGTTGAGTTGTCGTAGTGCTGCTGCAAATGTACATTATCCCAGGGATGTAGGCCGTCATAATGTAAGTAACCTAATTGATGTTCCTCTAACTCCCCTGAATGCCTCTTTCAATCCAAACAGCCATTGTCAGCAGTAATCATGCGAGTTATACTGTTAACACAGATGCGGTTTGCCCTAGTAGGAAGCCCACTGTGTGTGCAGTTCACCCTACACTATCAGCTCAAACATAAATATCACTGTCATGTCTAACTCTGATAAGCCTCCCAGTAAAGCAATAAAACAATCAAGAATAGCCCACATTAACATATGTCCTTCTTGCCAGCCGTGATTTTGGGCAGCACCATGGTAAGAAATGTGACCGTTCCTGGTGTAAAAACAATGTCCTATACCGGAGCTCGAGTAAATTACATTACTAAGCTGCTCCCGAATGAACTAAGTCAGGACATGGAAATCGATTCTATCGTAGTACATGTGGGTTTTAATGACATTATGAAGGGCAGCTCTGAACAGTTGAAACTGGATTTTAAAGAACTGATTGACTCTCTGCTAGACACTAACAAAAAACCCATCATATCTGGCCCTGTGCCCTCTCTGAATCGTGGCATTGAACGCTTTAGCAGGATTCTTGCTCTTCACAACTGGCTACGTGATTATTGCAGCACAATGGTTGTAACCTTTGGAAACAAAACATGTTTTATAAGGAGGATGGGATCCACCCAAATCATTTGGGTTCCTGGATCCTTTCACAGCATTATAAGGCTGCGTTGAGACAATGACTTAGCAATGACCCAAGCCCAGCTCAGCTAATCCCTACCATTGTGATGCAGAGTTGTCAAAATGCTTCAGCAAATGTACATTACACCAGGGGCGTCGGTAGACACAATATAAGTAACCTAACTGCCCTGAATGCCTTTGCTGATCCTATAGCTATTGTATGCAGTAATCATGTGCCTAAGAACCAGATTTATACTGTTAGCACTGAGCCGGTGTGCCCGAGGAGGAAGGCCACTGTGTGCAGCTCACCCTGCACTAACGTAAAGAACATGACCACATCTACTGCTGCTAAGCTTCCCAGTAAAGCAATAAAAACAAGTAAGCATCCCTGAAGAAAAGTGCTCAAAATAGCCCACGTTAACATATGTGGCTTTAAGAAACAGGGTTCATGAAATCAATAATTTGCTAGTAACGGATGACATTCATATTCTGACTATCTCTGAAACTCACTTAGATAATACCTTTGATGATACAGTTGTAGCAATACAAGGTTATAACATTTACAGAAAATATAGAAATGCCAATGGTGGAGGTGTTGCTGTTTATATTCAGAACCACATTCCGGTGAAGATTTGAGAGGATCTCATGTTAAATACTGTTGAAGTAATATGGCTATATGTTCATCTGCCTCACCTAAAGCCCATTCTGGTGGGAAGCTGCTATAGACCACCAAGTGCTAACAGTCAGTATCTGGATAACGTGTGTGAAATGCTTGATAATGTATGTGATATCAATAGAGAGGCATACTTTCTGGGTGATTTAAATATTGACTGGCTTTCATCAGACTGCCCACTCAAGAGAAAGCTTTAAACTGTAACCAGTGCCTGCAACCTGGTTCAGGTTATCAGTCAACCTACCAGGGTATTTACAAACAGTACAGGAATTAAATTTTACATTTTACATTTAAGTCATTTAGCAGACGCTCTTATCCAGAGCGACTTACAAATTGGTGCATTCACCCTATAGCCAGTGGGTTAACCACTTTACAATAATGTTTTTTTTTTTTTTGGGGGGCTGGGGGGTAGAAGGATTACTTCATCCTATCCCAGGTATTCCTTAAAGAGGTGGGGTTTCAAATGTCTCCGGAAGGTGGTGAGTGACTCCACTGTCCTGGCGTCGTGAGGGAGCTTGTTCCACCATTGGGGTGCCAGAGCAGCGAACAGTTTTGACTGGGCTGAGCGGGAACTATGCTTCCGCAGAGGAAGGGAGCCAGCAGGCCAGAGGTGGATGAACGCAATGCCCTCGTTTGGGTGTAGGGACTGATCAGAGCCTGAAGGTACGGAGGTGCCGTTCCCCTCACTGCTCCATAGGCAAGCACCATGGTCTTGTAACGGATGCGAGCTTCAACTGGAAGCCAGTGGAGTGTGCGGAGGAGGGGGGTGACGTGAGAGAACTTGGGAAGGTTGAACACCAGACGGGCTGCGGCATTCTGGATGAGTTGTAGGGGTTTAATGGCACAGGCAGGGAGCCCAGCCAACAGCGAGTTGCAGTAATCCAGACGGGATTAAATGATCAACATGTATTGATCATATCTTTACTAATGCTGCAGAGATTTGTTTGAAAGCAGTATCCAAATCCATTGGATGTAGTGATCACAATATAGTAGCCATATCTAGGAAAACCAAAGTTCCAAAGGCTGGGACTAATATTGTGTACAAGAGGTCATACAATACGTTTTGTATGTTGTTGATGTAAAGAATAAATGTTGGTCCGTGGTGTGTAATGAGGAGCAAATAGACACTGCACTTGACACATTTATGAAATGGCTTATTCCAGTTACTAATAAGCATGCACCCATTAAGAAATTGACTATAAAAACTGTTAAATCCCCGTGGATTGATGAGGAATTAAAAAATTGTATGGTTGAGAGGGACGAGGCAAAAGGAATTGCAAATAAGTCTGGCTGCACAACCGATTGGCAAATGCATTGCAAATTGAGAAATCATATGACAAACTGAATAAAAAGAAGAAGAAACTACAATATGAAACAAAGATAAATGACATAAAGAATGATAGTAAAAAGCTTTGGAGCACATTCAATGACATTTTGGGAAAAAAGGCAAACTCAGTTCCATCATTCATTGACTCAGATGGCTCATTCATCACAAAACCAACAGATATTGCTAACTACTTTAATGATTTTTTCATTGGCAAGATTAGTAAACTTAGGCATGACATGCCAGCAACAATTGCTGACACTACACATCCAAGTATATCTGACCAACTTATGAAAGACAAGAATTGTAATTTTGAATTCCGTAAAGTGAGTGTTGAAGAGGTGAAAAAGTTATTATTGTCTATCAACAATGACAAGCCACGGGGTCTGACAACTTGGATGGAAAATTACTGAGGATAATAGCGAACGATATTGCCACTCCTATTTGGCATATTTTAAATTTAAGCCTACTAGAATATGTGTGCCCCCAGGATTGGAGGGAAGCAAAAGTCATTCCGCTACCTAAGAATAGTAAAGCCCCCTTTACTGGCTCAAATAGCCGACCAATTAGCCTGTTACCAACCCTTAGTAAACTATTGGAAAAAATGGTGTTTGACCAGATACAATGATATTTTATAGTAAACAAATTGACAACAATCTTTCAGCATGCTTATAGAGAAGGACATTCAACAAGCACAGCACTTACACAAATGACTGATGATTGGCTGAGAGAAATTGATGATAAAAAGATTGTGGGGGCTGTTTTGTTAGACTTCAGTGCGGCTTTTGACATTATCGATCATAGTCTGCTGCTGGAAAAACTAATGTGTTGTGGCTTTACATCCCCTGCTATAGCGTGGATCGAGAGTTGTCTAACAGAATACAAAGGGTATTCTTTAATGGAAGCCTCTCCAACACAATCCAGGTAGGATAAAATTAAGTTGATGCTAGATTATGAACAATGCCGAAATAGCCTTTGCATCTTGAATCTTAAATGTTTTTCCCCAATTTTTTTACTTGATCAATTACATATGGTAATGAATTTAGTCACTTCCTGTTAGAGTTGGGTTATACACCTGTTTGTCCACCACTATACTTTGTCCCCCTGATGAAGGCTGTTGTAGCCGAAACGCTGTTTTTAAAAATGTATTCTTGCCATGCATAAACCGTAAAACAATAAAGACTTTTAAATGTTTTCACTACATTAGATTGCCTTGATTACTTCTGGAAGTTTGTTTTGCTCAAAGGCTATTTCGGTATTGTTCATTATCTAGCATCAACTTCTTCTCGTTCCATAGTATTTCATCCCATGATCAAAGAGCACCTCATGGATTAACTACATACCAAAGAAGAAGCACTCCTCTCCTGTGTCTCTACATAACGCAGGTAGAATCGGGCATATGGCTGTTGCGGTGAACGAATTACTGCCACACCGGCAGTCATGAGTCATGACCGTAGTCAAATTCCACGTGACCGTTGAGTCACGGTAATCTCATATTATGCACTCTGGACATGCTTTGCTCTCTGACGACTCTAACGACTCGCTAACGACCAACAAGTTGCTATTGGCCTGGTACTCAGTCTTCTATTGTCCCTTTAACAACACTGACATCAATGCAAACGCAATCAAAAATCACATCAAACACTTATCATCAAAACAGTATTATGCTTTTAAAACTCTTTTTTTTTTACCTCACTGTGATGATCAATTTGAAGAAAGAAGTTCAACAACAGGTTGAAACTGAGTGGAAAACATGGTTGTTGTGGATGTTGTTTCAAAGCCAAACACAATGAAATGGACAGCTCTTTCTAAGGTGAAGATTAATTCAAAGCAATTAAGACCTTGCATGTAGAACACCTATACGCATATTAGAGCATATGCATATGCATATGCCTAAATATGAACCAAAGCCCAAACAAAAAAAAACTGAATTAAAATAAAGATTGTGCCGTTATACAATACATAGCCTAATAGCCTACCGCATATTACGCGCAGCAGAAAAACATTTTAAAAAAACATAGATTTAAGATGTCTTTGGTACATAAGTGGTCTAACCTATACAAATTCTAGTAATGACCTTTGAGTGTGGACTGTATTATTATGCGTACTGGATGGACTACCTTATGCTATGCTCCAAACTTCCTATCCATGAGTCTAGAAGAGTTTGTCTAGGGATGCTGTTGGGTTATTGATTGTGCAGGGCTGCTTACAGGGTTAACCTACAATTACAGTGAATTTGTATTTTGAATAGCATAGTAATATGGCATTTTGTATAATTTTACCTTTAGCTACAGAATATTTCACCAACGTGCTTTTCCATCTCCTTCTCCCTCTCCTTCATTCCTTTCTTGAGCGCGCAGAGAGAGGGGCTGTCAACAGTTTAATTAAATAAGTTTTGTTGTGAAAACATGTTACTATCGATGTTCCCAAACAGATTTAACTTGGTTTCCCAAATTAAGCACTGGGTAGCTACCGTTGAAGTCGGAAGTTTATATACACCTTAGCCAAATACATTTAAACTCAGTTTTTCACAATTCCTGACATTTAATCCTAGTAAAAATTCCCTGTCTTAGGTCAGTTAGGATCACCACTTTATTTTAAGAATGTGAAATGTCAGAATAATAGTAGAGAGAATGATTTATTTCAGCTTTTATTTCTTTCATCACATTCCCAGTGGGTCAGAAGTTTACATACACTCAATTAATATTTGGTAGCATTGCCTTTCAATTGTTTAACTTGGGTCAAACGTTTCGGGTACCCTTCCACAAGCTTCCCACAATAAGTTGGGTGAATTTTGGCACATTCCTCCTGACAGAGCTGGTGTTACTGAGTCAGGTTTGTAGGCCTCCTTGCTCGCACATGCTTTTTCAGTTCTGCCGACACATTTTCTATAGGATTGAGGTCAGGGCTTTGTGATGGCCACTCCAATACCTTGACTTTGTTGTCCTTAAGCCATTTTGCCGCAGCTTTGGAAGTATGCTTGGGGTCATTGTCCATTTTGAAGACCCATTTGCGACCAAGCTTTAACTTCCTGAATGATGTCTTGAGATGTTGCTTCAATATATCCACATAATTTTCATTCCTCATGATGCCATCTATTTTGTGAAGTGCACCAGTCCCTCCTGCAGCAAAGCACCCCCACAGCATGATGCTGCCACCCCCGTGCTTCACGGTTGTGATGGTGTTCTTCGACTTGCAAGCACCCCCTTTTTCCTCCAAACATAACGATGGTCATTATGGCCAAACAGTTCTATTTTTGTTTCATCAGACCAGAGGACATTTCTCCAAAAAGTACGATCTTTGTCCCCATGTGCAGTTGCAAACCGTAGTCTGGCTTTTTTATGGCAGTTTTGGAGCAGTGGCTTCTTCCTTGCTGAGCGGCCTTTCAGGTTATGTCGATATAGGACTCGTTTTACTGTGGATATAGATAATTTTGTACCTGTTTCCTCCAGCATCTTCACAAGGTCTTTTGCTGTTGTTCTGGGATTGATTTGCACTTTTCGCACCAAAGTACATTCATCTGTAGGAGACAGAACGTGTCTCCTTCCTGAGCGGTATGACGGCTGCGTGGTCCCATGGTGTTAATACTTGCGTACTATTGTTTGTACAGATGAACGTGGTACCTTCAGGCATTTGGAAATTGCTCCGAAGGATGAACCAGACTTGTGGAGGTCTACAATTTTTTTTTCTGAGGTCTTGGCTGTTTCTTTTGATTTTCTCATGATGTCAAGCAAAGAGGCACTGAGTTTGAAGGTAGGCCTTGAAATACATCCACAGGTACACCTCCAATTGACTCAAATTATGTAAATTAGCCTATCAGAAGCTTCTAAAGCCATGACATCATTTTCTGGAATTTTCCAAGCTTTTAAAGGCACAATCAACTTAGTGTATGTAAACGTCTGACCCACTAGAATTGTGATACAGTGAATTATAAGTGAAATAATCTGTCTGTAAATGTCACGTTCGTTGAATGACGGGTCAGACCAAGGCGCAGCGTGATATACGTACATGTTTATTAACTTTAAACACACGACAAAAGAACAAAGGAAACGAAACGTGAAGTCCAATGTAGAACACACAACATACCTTACACGGAACAAGATCCCACAACACACTAGTGCCAATAGGCTGCCTAAGTATGATCCCCAATCAGAGACAACGAGATACAGCTGCCTCTGATTGAGAACCACACCGGCCAATATAGATCTACACATAATAGATCGAAACATAGAAAACACACAACGAAGAATATACACACCCTGACTCAACATTTAAGCATCCCCTGAGTCAGGGTGTGACAGTAAACAATTGTTGGAAAGATTACTTATGTCATGCACAAAGTAGATGTCCTAACCGACTTGCCAAAACTATAGTTTGTTAACAAGAAATTTGTGGAGTGGTTGAAAAACAAGTTTTAATGACTCCAACCTAAGTGTATGTAATCTTCCGCAATCAGAGTTTGGGCGGAACATCACCTGTCATGCAGCGAGAGGCTGCATGCTCCTCAAACAGTTGTTGATGCGTGAAGTGAAAAAAGTGTTGTTATAAACCCAGACATTTCTATATACAATCCTGTGTGAAAGCAGAGTTTTGATGGTTGCCTCTAAAGGGAGGAGGATCCCAGCTGCTACTATATTTAGGCCTATTTCTCAGCTGCTCCGCTATAAATCCACTCTAAATTTCAAACTTCTGTCTCTAACCCTAGGAAACTCTTTTCCACCTTCTCCTTCCTCCTTAATCTTCCTCCTAGATCTATTTGCTGCCTTCAACACCGAGAACCATCAGATCCTCCTCTCCACCCTCTCAGGGCTGGGCGTCTCAGGCTCTGCACTCTTGGATTGCATCCTACCTGGTAGGCCGCTCCTACCAGGTGACTTGGAGAGGACCATGTACTCTCACTACTGGTGTCCCCCAGGGCTCTGTTCTAGGCCCATCACCTCAAGCTCAACCTCGACTTCCTCCCGGGGAAGGCCTGCCCGCTCAAAGACCTCTCCATCACGGTTGACAACTCCACAGTGTCGCCCTCCCAGAGTTCAAAGAACCTTGGCATGACCCTGGACAACACCATATCGTTCTCTGCAAACATCAAAGCAGTGACCTGGTCATTCAGGTTCACGCTCTACAACATCCGTAGAGTACGAACCTACCTCACACAAGGAAGCGGCGCAGGTCCTAATCCAAGCACTTGTCCTCTCCCATCTGGACTACTGCAACTCTCTGTTGGCTGGGCTCCCCGCTTGTGCCATCAAACCCCTGCAACTTATCCAGAACGCTGCAGCCCGCCTGGATTTCAACCTTCCCAAGTTCTCTCATGTCACCCCACTCCTCTGCACACTACACTGGCTTCCAGTCGCAGCTCGCATCCACTACAACACCATGGTGCTTACATACAGAACAGCAAGAGGAAATGCCCCTCCCTGCCTTCAGGCTATGCTCAAACCTTACACCCCAACCCGAGCACCCCGTTCTGCCACCTCAGGTCTCTTGGCCCTCCAACCCCAGCTCCCACTCAGCCCAGTCCAAGCTCTTCTCTGTCCTGGCACCCCAATGGTGGAACCAGCTTCCCCCTGAAGCTAGGACAACAGAGTCCTCTGCCCATCTTCCGAAAACATCTGAAACCCTACCTCTTCAAACAGTATCTTAAATAAACCTCCTCCTCACCTCGATTATTTGCGACTTTTTCAAATAGTCAATAGCCTATAGTCGCATCATGCAGCCCATATACTGTATGTTTTGATTTCTAAGACATTGTAAGGTTTGTATCGTTAAAAATTAGCCAAAAAACTCTAAATCTAGCGTGCAGGACCTGTTTCAAATGATCACTTTTACGCTCAACATAGCCACTTCATATGCACACTTGCTCCAGAATGGGAAAAATATCCTTTGTATTTTATTCAGCTAAGTTCAATTGTATTATTCTTACAATAAAATCATATAATATAAAATAATGGCATGGGACTTATCCTGTCTGCTATATGACATGGCTTGGCACATAGCCAAATATCATACAGAAGGCCAACTCATATTCGGTACTGTCACGCCCTGACTCTGGGGACTCTTATTTGTTGAGCCGGTTCTACGTACTGTATCGCCAGTGCGCGAGCACAGCCCTGTGCGTCCTGTGCTAATGCCTCACACATACTGTGCGGAAGTAGGCATCCAGCCAGGACGGGTTGTGCCAGCTCTCCGCTTCAGACCTCCAGTCCGCCTCCACAGTCCGGTATGGCCCGTTCCTGCTCCTCGCACCAAACCAGTGGTGCGTGTTCCCAGCCCAGCCCGGCCTGTTCCTGCTCCTCACACCAAGCCAGTGGTGTGCCTCGCCAGCCCGGCCTGGCCTGTTCCTGCTCCTCGCACCAAGCCAGTGATGCGCGTCGCCAGCCCGGCCCGGCCTGTTCCTGCTCCTCGCACCAAGCCAGTGGTGCGCGTCGCCAGCCCGGCCCGGCCTGTTCCTGCTCCTCGCACCAAACCAGTGGTGCGCGTCCCCAGCCCGGCCCGGCCTGTTCCTGCTCCTCGCACCAAGCCAGTGGTGCGCGTTGCCAGTCCGGTCCGGCCTGTTCCCGCTCCTCGCACC
The DNA here is from genome assembly GCF_020615455.1 of Coregonus clupeaformis. Taxonomy (NCBI): domain Eukaryota; kingdom Metazoa; phylum Chordata; class Actinopteri; order Salmoniformes; family Salmonidae; genus Coregonus; species Coregonus clupeaformis. Next base: position 22,118,241 of record NC_059202.1, read on the forward strand.
AAGCCAGTGGTGCGTGTCGCCAGTCCGGCCCGGCCTGTTCCCGCTCCTCACACCAAGCCAGTGGTGCGTGTCGCCAGTCCGGCCCGACCCGTTCCTGCTCCTCGCACCAAGCCAGTGGTGCATGTTCCTAGTCCGATTCGGCCCGTGCCTGCTCCTCGCACCAGACCAGTGGTGAGTGTGTCCAGTCCGGCACGGCCCGTTCCCGTTCCACCGGTGCCTGGTCCGGCACCAGTCAGCAGCTCCAGTCCGGAGCCAGAGCAGTCCACTCCACCAGTGCCTGATCCAGCTCCGGTCAGCTGCTCCACTCCGGAGCCACACATACACACACACTCTCTGTTTCTCTCTCACACATACACACACACACACACAAACACACATACACACACACACTCTCTGTTTCTCTCTCACACATACACACACACACACAAACAAACACACAGACACACACACACTCTCTGTTTCTCTCTCACACATACACACACACATAAACAAACACACAGACACACAGCTCGATGAAATGAAAGTCAGTAATTTTCCTCATTGCCCGCAGCTTTAGCTTTATCCCACTAAGCAACAAAGGCTTGCAGCAAACATGTACTTAACAGATAGACCTGCCTGCAGCTGGCATCTATATCTGCGCAGTTTACACAACCACTGTATTGTATTTATTATGGATCCCCATGTTTTTACATTTTGTGAGTGAGTGCATACATTTTCATACCACTCTTCCTGGGGTCCGGCATAATTAAGGCAGTTATACAATTTTTAAATTCATTCATAACAGATTTCACAACACACTAAGTGTGTGCCCTCAGGCCCCTACTCCACTATCAAATATCTATAACACAAAATCCATGTGTACAGTGCCTATGTTATCATATGTCTGTGTGTTGCTTCACAGTCCCTGCTGTTCCATAAGGTGTATTTTTATAATCTGATTCTACTGTAGTCAAGGCTCTACATAGTACTGAGCGCCTCCCATAGTCTGTTCTAGACTTGGGGACTGTGAAGAGACATTTTACATTTACGTCATTTAGCAGACGCTCTTATCCAGAGCGACTTACAGGAGCAATTAGGGTTAAGTGCCTTGCTCAAGGGCACATCGACAGATTTTTCACCTAGTCGGCTTGGGGATTAGAACCAGCGACCTTTCGGTTACTGGTACTACACTCTTAACCACTAAGCTACCTGCCGCCCTCTGGTGGCATGCGTCTGAGCTGTGTGCTAGTCGTTTAAACAGACAGCTCGGTGCTTTCAACATGTCAATACCTCTCACAAATACAAGTAGTGATGAAGTCAATCTCTCCACCACTTTGAGCCAGGAGAGATTGACATGCATATTATTAATGTTTAAACTCTGTGTACATCCCAGGGCCAGCCGTGCTGCCCTGTTCTGAGCCAATTGCAATTTTTCTAAGTCCCTCTTTGTGGCACCTGACACACGACTGAACAGTAGTCCAGGTGTGACAAAACTATGGCCTGTAGAACCTGCCCTGTTGATAGTGCTGTTAAGAATGCAGACCAGCGCTTTATGATAGACAGACTTCTCCCCATCCTAGCTACTGTTGTATCAGTATGTTTTGACCATGACAGTTTACAATCCAGGGTAACTCCAAGGTTTTAGTGAATGTTTTGTCCCAAATACAATGCTTTTAGTTTTTTAAATATTTAGGACAAACTTATTCCTTGCCACCCATTCTCTTTGTTAAGTGTTTCAGTCATTTCAGTCGCTGTAATAGCTGACGTGTATAGTGTTGAGTCATCCGCATACATTTACATTACATTTACGTCATTTAGCAGACGCTCTTATCCAGAGCGACTTACAAATTGGTGCATTCACCCTATAGCCAGTGGGATAACCACTTTACAATTGTTTTGGGGGGGTAGAAGGATTACTTTATCCTATCCCAGGTATTCCTTAAAGAGGTGGGGTTTCAAATGTCTCCGGAAGGTGGTGAGTGACTCCGCTGTCCTGGCGTCGTGAGGGAGCTTGTTCCACCATTGGGGTGCCAGAGCAGCGAACAGTTTTGACTGGGCTGAGCGGGAACTATGCTTCCGCAGAGGAAGGGGAGCCAGCAGGCCAGAGGTGGATGAACGCAATGCCCTCGTTTGGGTGTAGGGACTGATCAGAGCCTGAAGGTACGGAGGTGCCGTTCCCCTCACAGCTCCATAGGCAAGCACCATGGTCTTGTAACGGATGCGAGCTTCAACGGGAAGCCAGTGGAGTGTGCGGAGGAGGGGGGTGACGTGAGAGAACTTGGGAAGGTTGAACACCAGACGGGCTGCGGCATTCTGGATGAGTTGTAGGGGTTTAATGGCACAGGCAGGGAGCCCAGCCAACAGCGAGTTGCAGTAATCCAGACGGGAGATGACAAGTGCCTGGATTAGGACCTGTGCCGCTTCCTGTGTAAGGCAGGGTCGTACTCTTCGAATGTTGTAGAGCATGAACCTGCAGGATCGGGTCACCGCCTTGATGTTAGCGGAGAACGACAGGGTGTTGTCCAGGGTCACGCCAAGGCTCTTCGCACTCTGGGAGGAGGACACAACAGAGTTGTCAACCGTGATGGCAAGATCATGGAACGGGCAGTCATTCCCCGGGAGGAAGAGCAGCTCCGTCTTGCCAGGGTTCAGCTTGAGGTGGTGATCCGTCATCCATACTGATATGTCTGCCAGACATGCAGAGATGCGATTCGCCACCTGGTTATCAGAAGGGGGAAAGGAGAAGATTAGTTGTGTATCGTCAGCGTAGCAATGATAGGAGAGGCCATGTGAGGATATGACAGAGCCAAGTGACTTGGTGTATAGGGAGAAAAGGAGAGGGCCTAGAACTGAGCCCTGGGGGACACCAGTGGTGAGAGCACGTGGTGCGGAGACAGCTTCTCGCCACGCCACTTGGTAGGAGCGACCGGTCAGGTAGGACGCAATCCAGGAGTGAGCCGCGCCGGAGATGCCCAATTCGGAGAGGGTGGAGAGGAGGATCTGATGAGCAGAGGAGAGAGAGTTAGCTTTAGCAGTGCGGAGAGCCTCCGTGACACAGAGAAGAGCAGTCTCAGTTGAATGACCAGTCCTGAAACCTGACTGGTTTGGATCAAGAAGGTCATTCTGAGAGAGATAGCAAGAGAGTTGGCTAAAGACGGCACGCTCAATAGTTTTGGAAAGAAAAGAAAGAAGGGATACTGGTCTGTAGTTGTTGACATCAGTGGGATCGAGTGTTGGTTTTTTGAGAAGGGGTGCAACTCTCGCTCTCTTGAAGACGGAAGGGACATAGCCAGCGGTCAAGGATGAGTTGATCAGCGAGGTGAGGTAGGGGAGAAGGTCACCGGAGATGGTCTGGAGAAGAGAGGAGGGGATGGGGTCAAGCGGGCAGGTTGTTGGGCGGCCTGCAGTCACAAGTCGCAAGATTTTATCTGGAGAGAGAGGGAGAAAGAAGTCAAAGCATAGGGTAGGGCAGTGTGAGCAGGACCAGCAGTGTCATTAGACTTAACAAACGAGGATCGGATGTCGTCAACCTTCTTTTTCAAAGTGGTTGACGAAGTCATCCACAGAGGGGGAGGAGGGGGGTGGGTGGGGGGGGAGGATTCAGCAGTGAGGAGAATGTGGCAAAGAGCTTCCTAGGGTTAGAGGCAGATGCTTGGAATTTAGAGTGGTAGAAAGTGGCCTTAGCAGCAGAAACAGATGAAGAAAATGTAGAGAGGAGGGAGTGAAAAGATGCCAGGTCGGCAGGGAGTTTAGTTTTCTTCCATTTCCGCTCAGCTGCCCGGAGCTCTGTTCTGTGAGCTCGCAATGAGTCATCAAGCCACGGAGCTGGAGGGGAGGACAGAGCCGGCCGGGAGGATAGGGGACACAGGGAGTCAAAGGATGCAGAAAGGGAGGAGAGGAGGGTTGAGGAGGCAGAATCAGGAGATTGGAGGGAGAAGGATTGAGCAGAGGGAAGAGATGATAGGATGGAAGAGGAGAGAGTAGTGGGAGAGAGAGAGCGAAGGTTGCGGCGGCGCATTACCATCTGTGTAGGGGCAGAGTGAGTAGTGTTGGAGGAGAGCGAGAGAGAAAAAGGATACAAAGTAGTGGTCGGAGACATGGAGGGAGTTGCAGTGAGATTAGTAGAAGAGCAACATCTAGTAAAGATGAAGTCAAGCGTATTGCCTGCCTTGTGAGTAGGGGGACGGTGAGAGGGTGAGGTCAAAAGAGGAGAGGAGTGGAAAGAAGGAGGCAGAGAGAAATGAGTCAAATGTAGACGTAGGGAGGTTGAAATCCCCCAAAACTGTGAGGGGTGAGCCATCCTCAGGAAAGGAACTTATCAAGGCGTCAAGCTCATTGATGAACTCTCCAAGGGAACCTGGAGGGCGATAGATGACAAGGATATTAAGCTTAAATGGGCTAGTGACTGTGACAGTGTGGAATTCAAATGAGGAGATAGACAGATGGGTTAGGGGAAAAATTGAGAATGACCACTTGGGAGAGATGAGGATTCCTGTGCCACCACCCCTCTGACCAGATGCTCTCGGGGTATGCGAGAACACATGGTCAGACGAGGAGAGAGCAGTAGGAGTAGCAGTGTTTTCAGTGGTAATCCATGTTTCCGTCAGCGCCAGGAAGTCGAGGGACTGGAGGGTAGCATAGGCTGGGATGAAGTCAGCCTTGTTGGCAGCAGAACGGCAGTTCCAGAGGCTGCCTGAGACCTGGAACTCCAGGTGTGTGGTGCGTGCAGGGACCACCAGGTTAGAGAGGTAGCAGCCACGCGGTGTGAGGCGTTTGTGTAGCCTGTGCGGAGAGGAGAGAACAGGGATAGGCAGAGGCATAGTTGACAGGCTGTAGCAGATGGCTACAATAATGCAGAGGAGATCGGAATGAAATTAACTAAACATCTGGGAAAGGAGAGAGCAGGGCCTCCCTCACCAAAAAAATATAACTCTCCCAACTTCCACCTCAGAAACTATAATTGTTTCACTGAACCACCCGAATAAAACTCTCCCAACTTCCACTTTAGAAATTAGAATTGTTGTAAACTACAGCGGTTCAATGTTTCAACGAATAGACTCAACTTACTTTATTCAGCTAGCTAACTATGACGCCATAGCTAACTAGCATGCTAGCATCCAATAACACACAGTTTAGCACCAATACTTGGTTACAACAAACTACCAATAGTGTGTTAACACACTAAACAGATAATTCGTGTCCGTGTCTAGTTCTTTCATAACGCAGCAATAATTAAACGTTGGCTAGCTAGCACAAAGATATTGTATTTAGCTACTACAGTACAGCTAGCTGGTAGTGTTGGCTAGCTAGCAATGGCTGCTGTGTTGACTTTGTTTGAAAAACGGCGTCGCTGCGAACGAATGTAGCTGGCTAAAAGGATATTGTATTTAGTTGCTACCGTTGCTAATAGCTACTCGCCAGCTAGTCCAGGAGGTGAGTTAGCTAGCTAGCTTCGTGCTACACCCGGCACCGCCGAATACAAAAGTAATCTACAATAACTACATACAACAACTACCCACAACAACCCACGATGCCTAGCTACAATACCCAACTACAATCTAAATACATAGTTTAAGCCTTACTCGACAAAGCCCAAGCTATGCATAAAGCCAAACTTACCCGACGCCAGCTGTCTGGGTGGCAGACAAGAAGACATTGGTTTTCTGCAATCAGTAGCTGTAGTTAAGTACAGTAGCTACTAACTACCTAACGTTAATGCTTCAGATAATGAGGTTAGAAAAACAGCTGAATGGTAGGTAGCTAGCTGGCTTAATTACAGGTACTCTTAAGAGTGAAATAACATTGGAAACAACTATCCACCGTTGCTAAAAGTTACCAGTAGCTACCCGCTAGCTAGCTAGCTCTATCGGTCCAGAGAGTGGGTTAGCTAGCCTCGTGCTTCACCGGGCTCACTCGAATACAATACATACCTACAATAATTACCTACAATAACTACCTAAATAAACTACCAACAATACCTAACTACAATCTAAATACATGGTTTAAGCTTTACTACAGTTGCTAAAAGTTACCAGTAGCTACCCGCTAGGTTAGCTAGCCTCGTGCGTCACCGGGCTCACTCGAATACAATACTTACCTACAATAATTACCTATAATTACCTACAATAACTACCTAAATAAACTACCTACAATACCTAACTACAATACCTACCTACAATCTAAATACATGGTTTAAGCTTTACTCAACACCATATAAGAAGCCAAGCTTACCTCCTGCTAGAGAAAACACAACCTCACCCGACGTGAGGTTGTCTATCATAGGCACACTGGCTTTACTCAAAGCCAGTGGCATGTCGTTAGTAAAGATTGAAAAAAAAGTAAGGGGCCTAGACAGCTGCCCTGGGAAATTCCTGATTCTACCTGGATTATGTAGGAGAGGCATTAAAGAACACCCTCTGTGTTATGTTAGACAGATAACTCTTTATCCACAATAGAGCAGGGGATGTAAACTCATAACACATACACTACCGTTCAAAAGTTTGGGGTCACTTAGAAATGTCCTTGTTTTCGAAAGAAAAGCAATTTTTTTTTCAATTAAAATAACATCAAATTGATCAGAAATACAGTGTAGACATTTTTTATGTTGTAAATGGCTATTGTAGCTGGAAACTGCTGTTTTTTTAATGGAATATCTACATAGGCGTACAGAGGCCCATTATCAGCAACCATCAGTCCTGTGTTCCAATGGCACATTGTGTTTGCTAATCCAAGTTTATCATTTTAAAAGGCTAATTGATCATTAGAAAACCCTTTTGCAATTATGTTAGCACAGCTGAAAACTGTTGTGCTGATTAAAGAAGCAATAAAACTGGCCTTCTTGAGATTAGTTGAGTATCTGGAGCATCAGCAATTGTGGGTTCGATTACAGAATCAAAATGGCCAGAAACAAATAACTTTCTTCTGAAACTCGTCAGTCTATTCTTGTTCTGAGAAATGAAGGCTATTCCATGCGAGAAATTGCCAAGACACTGAAGATCTCGTACAATGTTGTGTACTACTCCCTTCACAGAACAGCGCAAACTGTCTCTAACCAGAATAGAAAGAGGAGTGGGAGGACCCGGTGTGATGGTCTGGGGGTGCTTTGGTGGTGGTAAAGTGGGAGATTTGTACAGGGTAAAAGGGATCTTGAAGATGGAAAGCTATCACTCCATTTTGCAACGCCATGCCATACCCTGTGAACGGCACTTGATTGGAGCCAATTTCCTCCTACAACAGGACAATGACCCAAAGCACAGCTCCAAACTATGCAGTAACTATTTAGGGAAGAAGCAGTCAGCTGGTATTCTGTCTATAATGGAGTGGCCAGCACAGTCACCGGATCTCAACCCTATTGAGCTGTTGTGGGAGCAGCTTGGCCGTATGGTCAGAAAGAAGTGCCCATCAAGCCAATCCAACTTGTGGGAGGTGCTTCAGGAAGCATGGGGTGAAATCTCTTCAGATTACCTCAACAAATTGACAGCTAGAATGCCAAAGGACTGCAAGGCTGCAATTGCTACAAATGGAGAATTCTTTGATGAAAGCAAAGTTTGAAGGACACAATTAGTATTTCTATTAAAAATCATTATTTCTAACCTTGTCAATGACTACATTTCCTATGCATTTTGCAATATTTCCTATTCAAACTAATTTCATGTATGTTTTCAGGGAAAACAAGAAAATGTCTAAGTGACCCAAACTTTTGAACGGTAGTTTTTCCAGCAGCAGACTACGATCAATAACGTCAAAAGCCGCACTGAACTCTAACAACACAGCCCCCACAATCTTTTTATCATCAATTTCTCTCAGTCATTTGTGTAAGTTCTGTGCTTGTTGAGTGTCCTTCCCTATAAGTGCAATGAAAGTCTGTTGTCAATTTGTTTACTGTAAAATAGCATTCTATCTGGTCAAACACAATTTTTTCAAAAACTTTACTAAGGGTTGGTAACAGGCTGATTGGTCGGCTATTTGAGCCAGTAAAGGGGGCTTTACTATTCTTAGGTAGTGGAATGACTTTAGCTTCCCTCCAAGCCTGGGGGCCACACTTTCTAGTAGGCTTAAATTGAAGCTATGGCAAATAGGAGTGGCAATATCACCCGCTGTTATCCTCAGTAATTTTCCATCCAAGTTGTCAGACCCCGGTGGCTTGTCATTGTTGATAGACAACAATCATTTTTTCACCTCTTCCACACTCACTTTATGGAATTCAAAATGACAATTCTTGTCTTTCATAATTTGTTCAGATATACTTGGATGTGTAGTGTCAGCGTCATACCTAAGTTTGCTAATATTGCAAATAAAAAAATAATTGAAGTAGTTGGCAATATCAGTCTGTTTTGTGATAAATGAGCCATCTGATTCAATGAATGATGGAGCTGAATTTGCCTTTTTTCCCAAAATTTCGTTGAATGTGCTCCAAAGTTTTTTACTATCATTCTTTGTCATTTATCTTTGTTTCATAGTGTAGTTTCTTCTTTTTATTGAGTTTAGTCACATGATTTCTCAATTTGCAGTACGCTTGCTAATCGGTTGTGTAGCCAGACTTATTTGCCATTCCTTTTGCCTGATCCCTCTCAACCATAACATTTTTCAATTCCTCATCAATACACAGGGATTTAACCGTTTTTACAGTCATTTTCTTAATAAGGCTCTGTTCAAAAGTAGGGCACTATGTAGGGAATAGGGTGCCATTTGGGATACTGCCTCTATATAGTGTAAAGAGGACAGGCAAGCTGTGAACTAGCTGGGATTACTGTACACAGTGTGTTCATGGTATGTGGTGAAATGTGGAGAGGATTGCAAACAAGTCAAGATTCCTATAGATACGGCACCAAGGCTGTAGGCAGTTCTGCTTGGGAAAATGGAGGTGTGGAGGTAGCGTTGGAACAATATTTGTTTCGGTTGAAGAAAAATGGTCTGAGTAGGAAATGCTTGAATATGATTTCCATGTCTTTAGGCATGCAGTGAGCTGTGTTTAGTAATATGTAATGATATACAGTAACTGTGTGTTATACATGTGAGAAATTGCCCTTAATCTAGAAAACAATATTTATTTCTTTAAAAAACCTGTCAAAAAATCTGGTATTTCTAAGTAAAATGTTTTTGTTATATTTCAGTCTTCTGTGGTGTATGTAAAGTGTAATATTGGGATGCAAACTCAAAATGGAATGCATTTCAACTTTATATGTGACATGGTACAGGTGCCTTCTTTTTTTTAAGCCATAACCATGTGTGTGAGGTGTAGACTTTTGTTTCAAAGTAGATTTGTTTAAGACTACCAAGAAGCACTCTGTGTGACCCTGATTTAGCTCACTGCAGTAAAAGGTTAAAACCTCTAAAGGTCTAAGCCTTCGGGGGAGGGTTCTACTAAGCTAACATATGGAATTGCTTTAAGATGGTCATACCATGGATCATTTAGCTATTTGATTTGGAATTTTAGGACCCCTTTAGGTATAAAAATATATATTTTTGGGTTGGCACAAAACTACCTCCATACTTCCATTCATTTTTTTTTACGGGTACGGTTTACCTTCAGACGAGTCCTGTGACACTTGTGGGGGCCATAGAGCAAAACGGAGAACACCATCGTGTTCGTAAGAATCTCCCCTTTCCATTAGTTTGCCCAAACGGTTTGGGCGCTACAGACAGAAGTTGGCACATCGGCGGTACCGACTTCAGACAAGTCCCTTGGAGCTTGTGGGGTTCGTAAAGCAAAATGGAGAACATCATCTTTCCATAGAGTGGTCATAGTAGTTTGTAGGCTAAATAGTTCAGACATTTTCGTGAGAAGACCGACATAGGTGGATGTGGTGGATTGAGACTCAGCCCATGCACAAAAGATATCTCTAGCTTAAACTGATGGATTTTGATGGGGATTTTTGTATTATGTGTGTCAATAGCCTCTTAAGGATTAAAAGGAAACCAGTAACTTCAAGAAGAGATCCCAATAAATTATTGTGGCCGATTTTGTAATTACACTATCGGCGATTGGCGCTGAAAATCAAGTTTACATTTATTTTCCTCCGAATGGTCTTATACGTTGTCAAAAAGGTGAGTTTGTGAAATTCAATGCATGCAAAATGCTCAGACGATGTCCAGAGATGACGAGTCAATTTTCTAAGAAAGATATAAAAATTTTGCCAAGTATTGAAAATGTTTGCCACTTGAAAATGTGTTACGTATATGTAACATGGGGCAAACCACACATTTGCATCGAGTTTTTGTATTCCAAAATGTTTTGTAATTTTTTCTTTTCTTTTCAGAAATATGTTATTTGGGGTCTCATTGAGCAGTCCTATCACTCCTGATTTTTTTATGCAAGGAAAACTGGGTCCGGGTTTCTAAGGTTTTAAACGGCTACAATGACGTAAACGACTGATATGAACGAACATCATTCTACAATTGGTAGAACCCTCCAATGAGTACTCCATATTATATGCTTTTACAATAATTTGCCTGTGCTAGACAATCTCTGTCACAGCTCCCTATGGGTTATCTCACTCCCAGTCCTTGTATCTATCTAATGAATTCATAGATTATTTGAGGGAGAAAGACACAAATTGATTCAGCCTCATTAGTTTGCCACTAGTTTGTTTTCCTAATGATCCACCCGGTCTGTAGGAGCTTTAAGTGTGATGACAGGCATCCTGCACCATGGGTGGCTGGAGGAGAGGGTGACAGAGGAATGAAAGGAAAGGAAGCGAAGAGGAAAGATTGAGACCCCCTGACGTGTGGCGCCCCACCTGCTCCCCGCCTGTCCTTGTCGGATCGCATATGGTTGATGAGATGGAAAAACGAGGAAATTAAGATATCATATTGACATCCAACTCAGCGCCTCCCAATCGCTCCCTCCCTCTGGTCTGTCTCTCCATCGCTCCATTGACTTCCCTCATTCCCCGTTTTTTTTCCCACACTTTTCTCTCTCCCTCCCCTCTCAATCTCATCTCCCTCCCTCCCTCTCACTCACTCATCCTCCCTCCCTCCCTCACCACACCTTCCTCTCTCCATCCCTCCCCCGTTGTGTCTCTCCCCAATCTCACTCACACTCCTCAATCTCTCCCAGCTTCAAACATGTCTACAGCGGGAGACGAGTGCTCTTTGGCTCAGGCTCATTTCCATTTTGATTTCTCTTTGCCTTTGAAGTCATTCATCACCCTGTCCTGTGCCCTCTTGCTCTTCACCCCTCTGCGTTCACCCCCTGCTCATCTCCTCCTTTGTCTGTGTGTTTGTGTGCATGTGTTTGTTTGTTCGCTGGCAGGAGCAAACCCATTAACATTGTAAACAATGTGTCTCTTTTCATTCTACCAGGATTGCTTTGCAGAGCTCCGACACAGATAGAACAATGAGACAGATATTTCACTGGATGAAGCATCCGGTTGGCGTTTCCACTCACTACCAAATATGGTAGTGAGAGGAAGCCCACTGGCGGTTAGTGGGAGAAGATGGAACGAGATGGATCTTGGCCAACGTTCTGCAAATATTCTCATCGATTAAACATTTGATCTCAATACAGTTTTATTTTCCCAAAACTAGATTATGTTATGAACAGAGTGGACCAAGTTTTGTAGACTTTACCCTTTGCAAAAGTTTTAAAAAATCGCACTGTTTAGAAGGAGTGCAAAGGTGAATTGAGTTATTGCACACGCGCGCTTCACAGAGTAGGTGTTCCCTAACGGAAATATGCATCTGCATACTAGAACGCGCCAATAGAATATCGCTAGCGCGTGCTTGGCTCTGCCCACCTCCTTGCTTGTTCTGCCCACTGTAACTAATTTGTTCCCATTGGAAACGACAAGCTGTGGTCTATCTTGGTTTAGTTATAAAAATCTTTTGCTCCGATGTCCATCTGTTGATATACAGTATGTGTCTCCTTTCTCAACCGCCATGTCATCTAAAATGTACTGTGAGTGACAGCTGCTCTCCCTGGGCGAAAAAATGGACTCCGATGGACACGCAACCCCCCAATCTCAGAGGAAGAAGAGAAAACTTAAAGAGAAGAAGGATAAGAAGAAGCAACATGGCCTTCTGGGAATGACGCGACGGAGTACATCTCTTATTATTAAGATGTAGTTCAGATAGGATTACTAGGGTGTGCCACTGCTGAAAACTACACTTCTATACTTCTGACTGAGTTCTCTATGGATCTACATGGGAATCGCTCCACATTCAAGTGATAGTTGGATGATTGTTGAGTGTTTTTTCTCTAACATTGTTTAAGTGTTGTTGCTCAAAGCCCCATCATCATACACATAATTGTACTATAAAACTGTGTTCCTTTAATCCTTAGGCTTTCTGTCTCCTCCACGGCTGGTGAAGACAAGTTGAAGAACAACTGTGACTGGAACTGAAAACTCAACCGCTAGTAAATTCATCTAGACTAAAGCTTCTTTCCACAGTGCATGGTCTACAGCTGAAACTCCACTATCGGTGACAAGGTTGAGACAGGATGAAGGATGAGTTAGTACCCACGATACAAGCGGCAGCACATGATACAGTGAGGGCCCATCTTTACTTCCTCTCTTCATTCTTGATTGAGTTCGAGACAATGGCCAAGACACAGAAACTGTGGGAAAGAGTCTTGCCCGGAGAAGATACAATTTACAGAACAGAAACATTACCTTGTTTGTTCTTCAGCAGCACCATTCGACAAGATGGATTTTGGTTGAGGAATCAGGAGGCGTAATAGTCGGGGGGCATTACATACCCAAGAACAGGGGATGGTGTCTGAAGAATCCCAATAATGAAAAATAGCGCCACGGGTCTGGGGGCCCCGTTCTGAAATAAATCATCGTGTAGTGGGAGCTCTGATGAGCTGTGACTCCTGGAAGACCACAGAGCATGAGTAGGGGAAGGGTGGAGAAGGGGGGGAAACGACTGCAAGCGGCTTGGAAAGGAATCAGTTATTCTTCTCGTCCTGGAGGTGCTCGACAATGGGGAAAGATAACATTAGCCAGTGATACATCTTTAATGGTACTTTATGGGGCTCTTCTGATGAAACAATGAAGCCTTTCACAATGGGCCAGATTAATATACCAAACTGGGAGAGTATAGGATGGGAGGGGCGGGGAGGGGAGGGGAGGGGAGGGGGGGGAGGGGAGGGGAGATGGAGTGAGAGAGGGAGGAGGGGAAGGTGGATAGGGAGATGGAGTGAGAGAGGGAGGAGGGGAAGGAGGATAGGGAGATGGAGTGAGAGAGGGAGGAGGGGAAGGAGGATAGGGAGATGGAGTGAGTGAGAGAGGGAGGAGGGGAAGGAGGATAGGGAGATGGAGTGAGAGAGGGAGGAGGGGAAGGAGGATAGGGAGATGGAGTGAGAGAGGGAGGAGGGGAAGGAGGATAGGGAGATGGAGTGAGAGAGGGAGGAGGGGAAGGAGGATAGGGAGATTGACTAATCCAGCAGACATCCCCCCGCCCCCTTTCTTTCCCTCATCTTGTTGTACCTTCAGCCTTCATTGGCATCTCCTGTTGCTGCTGAACAAGACACAGTATGGAAGATTCCACTCTGGAGGGTTGGAGGGGGGAGAGCAGGGAAGTGACTGATGGTTGTTGAGGCAGCTCTCCCCCCTCCTCTGCCTGTGGCCTTGGTACAGTCCCTGTTCTGGGCAAGACCCCTTCTTAGGCACATACTATACCAGTCACTTTTACTGTTATGTAAATGAAGCAGAAGCTCATCTACAGTAAAAATATGGTGAGCGAGAGGGAGATGGAGGGATGGTGGCGGGGGGGTACGGGTTGTTCTTCAGCTGGTCTGACTCCCAGGATGGGGGGAATCAATGGCATCGAGTGAGCCCTGAGCAAGAGAGGGCGAGGGGGAGAGGAGGACAGTGAGCTGGGGTGGGGGGGTCATCATCATTAACAAACAGAACAAGGGGGCTGCCGGGGCCTTCGATTAGTCCAGCCGTGCTCAATAGTGTCCCAATGGAGTCTCTCCAAGGGGATGACAGTGAATGGTGTCCGGAGGCAACGTTACGGAGCCAGGGAAGATAAGCCTATCACTGGGTATAAATCTTCCAGTAAAGCTGAAAATAGGCTTTTTTTTCTCTGGTCCCTCCACCAAAAAGGCAGATTGGGTAGGAAGGCAAATTGCCAGATGAGATAAGTCTGAAGCTGGATATTAGGACAGGAAAATAAAGTGGATAGGACTTTTTAAGATGGCAATATTTTTCAGGAAATGTCTTGTTTACATGATCTATGGGGTGCTCTTTTGCAAGGCCATTTTTTTACTAGGATTCAGACACAAATCCCCATGCCATACTCTCTGGATGAACTACTTTTCTTCCAGCTTTAGTAATCAGTGGACTGGCATCAGTACCCTACAGTACAGTCTCATTTTGAGCAAAGCTCCTTTTTCGCCAACAGACTGCACCCTAGTCTCAGCATGTTGAGTGGCACCCCCTCTGAGTATTCCGCTCTCTGTGTTTATTCTGAACATCAAACTGGGTTGTTTTACTATAGTCCATTTTGGATAATAATGACTTGTCGGTGAAAACACATCTGCAAAATAAAAATAATAAAAGCTAGCACGGAACATATGCCAAGGATTTGGCACGGGGGAAGAAAAATAAAGAAAAATACTTCCTTCACTCCTACCCTCCCTCTGCCTAGTCACGCATGTGTTTCTCCTCCAACCACCTGGAACTGCCACAGCCAGAGCCACACCTCCAGCCATGTGAGCTACGGTCAGAGAACCCGGGGGGAAGGAAGGAAGAAGCTGAGCATTGCCGGATCAAGGCCTGCTTATTCCCTCCTCCCTCCTTCCCTCCTTGCCTCCTCTCTCCTTCCCTCCTCCCTCCTTCCCTCCTTGTAACTCTCTCCTTCCCTCCTCTCTCCTTCCCTCCTTCCCTCCTCTCTCCTTCCCTCCTATTTCTTTCCCTACTCTCTCCTTCCCTCCTCCCTCCTTCCCTCCTTCCCTCCTCCCTCCTTCCCTCCTCCCCTCCTCTCTTTTTCCCCTCCTCCCTCCTTCCCTCCTCTCCTTCCCTCCTCCTCTCTCGTTCCCTCCTTCCCTCCTCTCTCCTTCCCTCCTCCCTCCTTCCCTCCTTCCCTCCCTCTCCTTCCCTCCTCCCTCCTTCCTCCTTCCCTCCTCCCTCCTTCCCTCCGTCCTTCCCTTCCTCCCTCCACCAATCACACACGACTCCTCCACAGCATGAGCCTCGCAGAACTTGGCCCATCTGTTGCAAGAGAACTAAGAGAGAGAGAGAGAGAGAGATGGAGAGTGAGCGAGATGGGAGAGAGAGATGAGAGAGAGAGAGAGAGAGAGAGAGAGAGAGAGAGAGAGAGAGAGAGAGAGAGATGGGAGAGAGAGAAACTGAGAGAGAGAGAGACAGAGAGAGAGAGAGAGAGAGAGAGAGAGAGAGATGAGAGAGAGAGAGTCAAAGAGAGAGAGAGTCAAAGAGAGTCAGTGAAGGTGCGATATCAAGAGAGTGAGATGTAATATCTGATGTCAAGAGAGTGAGATGTGATATATGATATCAAGAGAGTGAGATGTGACACAACGTGATATATGATGTCGAGAGAGTGAGACGTGACACAATGTGATTTCTGAAGTCAACAGAGTAAGATGAGACACAATGTGATATCTGCAGTGACCCACAAATTGGCACTATTGCAAACAGCAGTGAGCGAGCTGGGTCAATCTATAGCAAGGGAGAGAGCCTGGGACAATCTACAGCAAGGGAGAGAGCTGGGACAATCTATAGCAAGGAAGAGAGCTGGGTCAATCTATAGCAAGGGAGAGAGCTGGGACAATCTATAGCAAGGGAGAGAGCTGGGTCAATCTATAGCAAGGGAGAGAGCTGGGAGAATCCATAGCAAGGGAGAGAGCAGGGACAATCTATAGCAAGGGAGAGAGCTGGGGAAATCTATAGCAAGGGAGATTCTGGGACAATCTATAGAAATTGAGAGAGCTGGGGCAATCTACAGTAAGGGAGAGAGCCTCGGGCAATCTATAGCAAGGGAGAGAGCTGGGACAATCTATAGCAAGGGAGAGAGCTGGGACAATCTATAGCAAGGGAGAGAGCTGGGGCATTATATAGCAAGGGAGATAGCTGGGACAATCTATAGCAAAGGAGAGAGCTGGGTCAATCTATATTAAGGGAGCGAGCTGGGACAATCTATAGCAAGGGAGAGAGCTGGGAAAATCTATAGCAAGGGAGAGAGCTAGGGCAATCTATAGCAAGAGAAAGAACTGGGATAATCTATAGGAAGGGAGAGAGCTGGGGCAATCTATAGCAAGGGAGAGAGCTGGGGCATTCTATAGCAAGTGGCGTGGCGAGAAGCTGTCTCCGCACCACGTGCTCTCACCACTGGTGTCCCCCAGGGCTCAGTTCTAGGCCCTCTCCTATTCTCCCTATACACCAAGTCACTTGGCTCTGTCATATCCTCACATGGCCTCTCCTATCATTGCTACGCTGACGATACACAACTAATCTTCTCCTTTCCCCCTTCTGATAACCAGGTGGCGAATCGCATCTCTGCTTGTCTGGCAGACATATCAGTATGGATGACGGATCACCACCTCAAGCTGAACCTTGGCAAGACGGAGCTGCTCTTCCTCCCGGGGAAGGACTGCCCGTTCCATGATCTCGCCATCACGGTTGACAACTCCATTGTGTCCTACTCCCAGAGTGCGAAGAGCCTTGGCGTGACCCTGGACAACACCCTGTCGTTCTCCGCTAACATCAAGGTGGTGACCCGATCCTGCAGGTTCATGCTCTACAATATTCGGAGAGTACGACCCTGCCTTACACAGGAAGCGGCCCAGGTCCTAATCCAGGCACTTGTCATCTCCCGTCTGGATTACTGCAACTCGCTGTTGGCTGGGCTCCCTGCCTGTGCCATTAAACCCCTACAACTCATCCAGAATGCCGCAGCCCGTCTGGTGTTCAACCTTCCCAAGTTCTCTCACGTCACCCCGCTCCTCCGCACACTCCACTGGCTTCCAGTTGAAGCTCGCATCTGTTACAAGACCATGGTGCTTGCCTATGGAGCTGTGAGGGGATCGGCACCTCTGTACCTTCAGGCTCTGATCAGTCCCTACATCCAAACAAGGGCATTGCGTTCATCCACCTCTGGCCTGCTGGCTCCCCTTCCTCTGCGGAAGCATAGTTCCCGCTCAGCCCAGTCAAAACTGTTCGCTGCTCTGGCACCCCAATGGTGGAACAAGCTCCCTCACGACGCCAGGACAGCGGAGTCACTCACCACCTTCCGGAGACATTTGAAACCCCACCTCTTTAAGGAATACCTGGGATAGGATAAAGTAATCCTTCTACCCCCCCCCACCCCCTAAAAAAATATATATATATATATAAATAAAAAATATATTGTAAAGTGGTTATCCCACTGGCTATAGGGTGAATGCACCTATTTGTAAGTCGCTCTGGATAAGAGCGTCTGCTAAATGACGTAAATGTAAATGTAAATAGCTGGGGCAATCTATAGCAAGGGAGGGAGATGGGACAATCTATAGCAAGGGAGAAAGCTGGGACAATCTATAGCAAAGGAGAGAGCTGGGTCAATCTATATTAAGGGAGCGAGCTGGGACAATCTATAGCAAGGGAGAGAGCTGGGAAAATCTATAGCAAGGGGGAGAGCTAGGGCAATCTATAGCACGGGAGAAAACTGGGACAATCTATAGGAAGGGAGAGAGCTGGGGCGATCTATAGCAAGGGAGAGAGCTGGGGCATTCTATAGCAAGGGAGATAGCTGGGGCAATATATAGCAAGGGAGGGAGCTGGGACAATCTATAGCAAGGGAGATAGTGTCACACTCGTCGGGAACAGAGGACCAATGCGCAGCGTTAGTTGCGAACATATTTTATTAAATAGAGTAATCACCCGAACAAAACAACAAACGTGACGTCCACGGTCTAACACAAACCAACTGGAACAAGATCCCACAACTACTGTGGGAAAACAGCCTGTATAAATATGGTTCCCAATCTAGAAATACAACTAATAGAAACAAATTAAACTCACACCCTGGCTCAACATACAAATGTCCCCAGAGCCAGGGCGTGACAGTACCCCCCCCTAAAGGCGCGGACTCCGACCGCGCCAACTAAATACCACAGGGGAGGGACCGGGTGGGCACTCCGCCTTGGCGGCGGATCCGGCTCCGGGCCTGATCCCCACTCCCTCTCCAACCCCCCAAAGTACCCCTGGTCCGGTCTGGCCCCGCTGGCCGGAGCTGGACTGCACACTGGTGGAGCGGATTGCTCTAGCTCCGGCGTGAAGCATCTGACTGGTGCCGGACCAGGCACCGGTGGAACAGGCACGGGCCGTGCCGGACTGACGACGCACACCACTGGCTTGGTGTGGGGGGCAGGAGCGGGCCGGACCGGGCTGGCGACGCGCACCATTGGCTTGGTGCGGGGAGCAGGGGCGGGCCGGACCGGGCTGGCGACGCACACCATTGGCTTGGTGCGGGGAGCAGGAGCGGGCCGGACCGGGCTGGCGACGCGCACCATTGGCCTGGTGCGGGAAGCAGGAACAGGCCGGACCGGGCTGGCGACGCGCACCATAGGCTTGGTGCGGGAAGCAGGAGTGGGCCGGACCGGGCTGGCGACGCGCACCATTGGCCTGGTGCGGGGAGCAGGAACGGGCCGGGCCGGGCTGGCGACGCGCACCATAGGCTTGGTGCGGGGAGCAGGAACAGGACGGGCCGGGCTGGCGACGCGCACCATAGGCTTGGTGCGGGGAGCAGGAACAGGACGGGCCGGGCTGGCGACGCGCACCATAGGCTTGGTGCGGGGAGCAGGAACAGGACGGGCCGGGCTGGCGACGTGCACCATTGGCTTGGTGCGGGGAGCAGGAACAGACCAGACCGTACTGGGGACACACACCACTGGCCCTACGCAGGGATCTGGAACGGGCCGGACCGGACTGGTAACACACCCCAGTACCTCTCGCCGTGCCTCTACACCTTCCTTCCCCTCTTTGACCAGTGGCCCCCGTAACCTGGCGGCCTCCTCTGCCAACCCGCTGGGCCGCTCTATCGCAGTCTCCTGCTGCCCCGTCGTCCACTGCGTTAGCCCCCCCCCCTAAAAAATTTCTGGGCTTCTCTCCTACCCGTGGACCAGGTCTCCATACTTTTCACCAGCCTTTCGCCCTTCTGCTTCCACGTCAAGGTGGGATCTTCTGTCACACTCGTCGGGAACAGAGGACCAATGCGCAGCGTTAGTTGCGAACATATTTTATTAAATAGAGTAATCACCCGAACAAAACAACAAACGTGACGTCCACGGTCTAACACAAACCAACTGGAACAAGATCCCACAACTACTGTGGGAAAACAGCCTATATAAATATGGTTCCCAATCTAGAAATACAACTAATAGAAACAAATGAAACTCACACCCTGGCTCAACATACAAGTGTCCCCAGAGCCAGGGCGTGACAGATAGCTGGGGCAATCTACAGCAAGGGAGAGAGCTGGGGAGATCTATAGCAAGGGAGATAGCTGGGACAATCTATAGCAAGGGAGAGAACTGGGACAATCTATAGCAAGGGAGATAGCTGGGGCAATCTACAGCAAGGGAGAGAGCTGGGGAGATCTATAGCAAGGGAGATAGCTGGGACAATCTATAGCAAGGGAGATAGCTGGGGCTATCTATAGCAAGGGAGAGAACTGGGACAATCTATAGCAAGGGAGATAGCTGGGACAATCTATAGCAAGGGAGAGAATTGGGACAATCTATAGCAAGGGAGGGAGCTGGGACAATCTATAGCAAGGGAGATAGCTGGGGCTATCTATAGCAAGGGAGAGAACTGGGACAATCTATAGCAAGGGAGATAGCTGGGACAATCTATAGCAAGGGAGAGAGCTGGAGAGATCTATAGTAAGGGAGATAGCTGGGACAATCTATAGCAAATGAGAGAACCGGGGGCAATCTATAGCAAGGGAGATAGCTGGGGCAATCTATAGCAAGGGAGAGAACTGGGACAATCTATAGCAAGGGAGGGAGCTGGGACAATCTATAGCAAGGGAGATAGCTGGGGCTATCTATAGCAAGGGAGAGAACTGGGACAATCTATAGCAAGGGAGAGAGCCTGGGGCAATCTACAGCAAGGGAGAGAGCCTCTGGCAATATTTAGCAAGGGAGAGAGCTGGGACAATCTATAGCAAGGGAGATAGCTGGGACAATCTATAGCAAGGGAGATAGCTGGGTCAATCTATATTAAGGGAGAGAGCTGGGACAATCTATAGCAAGGGAGAGAGCTGGGAAAATATATAGCAAGGGAGAGAGCTAGGGCAATCTATATCAAGGGAGAGAACTGGGACAATCTATAGGAAGGGAGAGAGCTGGGGCAATCTATAGCAAGGGAGAGAGCTGGGGCATTCTATATCAAGGGAGATAGCTGGGGCAATCTATGCAAGGGAGGGAGCTGGGACAATATATAGCAAGGGGGATAGCTGGGGCTATCTATAGCAAGGGAGAGAACTGGGACAATCTATAGCAAGGGAGATAGCTGGGGCAATCTATAGCAAGGGAGAGAGCTGGGGAGATCTATAGCAAGGGAGATAGCTGGGACAATCTATAGCAAATGAGAGAGCCGGGGGCAATCTTTAGCAAGGGAGATAGCTGGGGCAATCTATAGCAAGGGAGAGAGCTGGGACAATCTATAGCAAGTGAGAAAGGAAAGAGAGGAGGGTACCGACAGACATATAGGGTATAGCCGCAGGAAGTAGGGGAAGCTGCAGCACCCCCTGAAAAATCTGAATTAAATAATATTTATCGTAAAAATGTGTTTTTAAAATAATAATCATCCCAAAAGTAGTGCACTGGGCCTTTACTAGTCCTGTATTAGCGGACCGACAGAAACCGTCTGTTTCACCATTGAGAAAAAATACTCAGCACCCCCTCTCCCAAACATCTTCCCACTACTATTGGTACAGACAGAGAGGGAGAGCAAGAGAGAGAGAGAGAGAGGAAGACAACAAGAGAGAGAGAGCAAGGGAGGGAGGAGGATGTGTGTTTA